>NC_058409.1:119933020-120067064 GCF_002201575.2 Neomonachus schauinslandi
AAAAAAAAAAAAAAAAAAAAAAAAAAAAAAAAAAAAAAAGAGCAGAGAGAAGGGTTCAGGAATTGATAAGCAAACTGTTTATCTGTGCTGTAAAGAAAAGACAACTTTCCTGGACAATTTTCTCCCATCTTCTTCCTGCCTTTATCCCACTTTCCATTGCCTCTGTGTTTGAAAATTCTATCTTGCTATGAGTTTTTATTGAAACCAGTATGTTTATCATATTCAATGGCAGACTCGGTTGTTTGCAATTCAAGGTCATATTATTTTTTTTCCTCAGACAAATTCAACCGGCAGCTTCTGAAGATTCCTTTTCACAAACCGTGACACCAAAGTTCTAGTGGCAAGAAGCAAACTCAGCAATTCTGCAAGCAAGATCAAGCATTGCCAACTGATCTTTTCTTTTCCTTAGAGAAAAAAACCGGAAAGGATAGAATAAAAAATGTGGACAAGGGAACATGCTCACATATTATAACAGAGAGATGGGCTTCAGAGTTTTCTCTGATGCTAAACGCTTGGTTGACGCTATAGCAGACCCTACAGAGCTATCACTTGCCACAATGTCAGATCTCTGGGCACTGGGGACAGACTTGATTAGCATGACTAACTTTCATAGTCTCAAAGCTTCAGACATCAGCAACAGAGAGGAGCCAAGCAGACACTGGATAAATAATAAATAATGAGAAACATGTTGCAACATTCACTTTCAAATTGTATTTTCAATTTTTTCTTACATCCACAAATTTCTAGTAAAATGAAGTTAAGCTGTTTCATTAAATTATCTAGATGTCATTTAAGAAAAAAAAGGAAAACAACTTTAGTATAATTTCAAATGTCTCCTTCACGTCAGACACAACAATGCTGAAGTATTTCTTGTATAAAAATTTCCACTTGTTCTCAATGTCCAGTCAACCTATGGAACCATTTCCTTCCGGTTATGGTCAAACTTCTCAAAAGAGATTGTACATTTTTCCATATTATGTTCACTTCTTTCTCATAATAATCTCTCTGCCCCTATCAGTTTGTTTTAACTGTTTCTCAAAGTCCATTGGCCTCTTTTCAAACAATCTCGTCAAACTTTTTGATATATGTTACTTTTGTTCCATTCATCCTTGTTGATGGGTTCCGAAGACATCATGTTCACCTGAAAATCCTGCTAAACTTAATCATATCATCATTTTCTCCCAAATGCAAGCATTCGCCAGAAGGTTCCTAGGACCTCGGGCTTTTTCTCTCTCAGACTGTCTCATCCACTCCTGTGGCTGCAAATACTCACCACTTCTGTTTGTATATCTTAAATTTTACTTCTCATCTAAGCAGCAGACCCACTGGTCAACTGCTAAGTTGAATCATCATCGTGGAACTTCAACAAACTCCCTTTGTCCAAACCTGTTCCTTCTCCTTCTAGTCAGCTTCCACCCAACCAGGGTTAAAACACAAGAGTTATCTTTAGCTCTTCTTTTGAATTTCTAACATCCAATCATTCACTCAGTTTTCTCACCTCTGTGTCTGCGGTGATTCCTCATCTAAATTTTGTTTTTACTACCACACTCAGGCCAACGTCCCATTATCTCTGTTCTAGACCACTCGAACATTCACCCTGACTTTCCACATCCTTCCACTCATCCTTTCCCTGTCAGTGATTTTCTCAATGCACAATTCTGACCATGTCACTCCTGACTCAAAAGCCATCTACGCTTATTCTGTTTTCTACACAATAAAGATCAATGTCTAGTTTAGCATTTGCAGACCTTCATAGTTAGTGTTAGCAGGCTTTAACCTTACAAATTCTTGTGTAGAATGACTGTTCTAGAAACCTAAGGGATTCAACACAGAGAAGGGGGAAACAAAGCAAAAACAGAATAAAACAGAAATAAAACAGAAGGGATATTGTTTTTATTTGCCCTTTTTTTTTTTTCTGCTGGATGGTGAAACAAATTTTTAACAATGATTACATTGCCATCTGCTGGAATTATTAGAGCACATTTGAAGCAATTTTTTTTTTCAAGTATGAAAGCCTTGACTTCAGTTTTCAAACATTATCTCTAAATACAGCTTTTAATGTCTAATTTGAGTTTCATATAAATTAGCTTTCTTTTTCTTTTTTTTTTAGAATGGCGGGCAAGAGGAGCAGGGGGAGAGGGAGAGAGAGAATGTTAAGCAGGTTCCATGCCCAGTGCAGAGTCAGATATAGGCCTCAATCTCACAACCCTGAGATCATGACCTGAGCCAAAATCAAGAGTCAGACATTTGACCAACTGAGCCACCCAGGCACCCCAAGAATTAGCTTCTATTTAAAGCACACAAAATTACAATTAAATTAGCATGACCTTTGCGTATATCAGACCATGAGCATTTACTGAGAGTATCCTAGTGAGCCCAAGAGTGAAATTGATTGTCTTTATGGAGAAATAAAGCATCTTATCTAATATCAGGTGACTTCCAGAAATTCCTATTTTCTGATTCTACGTCAGAATTCACATTTGTCACAATCTTTGAGACTCAGAACTGGAATTTCCTTTTCCAGTGAAGTATTCCCAAGCCTACTCTTAATGTCCCTGATTTTATGTATCTTATTATTGGCAAAAAATAACAATATAATCCCATTATTTGGGAGACTAAACATATTGCATTGTATTGGCATGAAACATTGCCTGGGTTTGTCTCTCCATACTCAGTAGTGATTAAGAATCTGGTCTCTAAAGTCAAACTGCATGTTTCAACTTACTAGCTACTCATTAATATTTTCATAATCAGCTTCCTCCTCTGTCAAGTAGAGATGACAATATTTCCTTCACAGGGTTGTTAGGAAGATTAAATTAGCAAAAACTCTAAAATCATGCAAAGCAGGACCTGCTATATGGTAAGCACCTAACAATTATTAGCTAGTATCAATCAGATTGTTAGAGATATGAATTATTGCAACGTAATAACCCCAACAGGTAGCAGTGAGTCCCACCTATAGCAGGTTTACAATGAGTATTATTAAATAACAAATTTTTATTAGCTATTTAAAAATGATTTCAATTTTTTGAAGTATAATTTACATACAGTAAAATTCATCAATTCTGACAGGACAATTTAATGAGTTTTGACAAGTGGAGTTCACTCAGCTTCTTAAATCTGTAGGTTTATCTTTTTATTATATTGGGGAAGTTTTCAGTCATTATTTTTCAAGTTTTTTCCACAACCATACATTTTCCTTCCCTTCTGTAACCCCAATTACATGAACATAAGACCTTCATGTAGTGTGGTTATTCCCTGAGGTTCTTTTTTCTTTTTTAAAATTTTTTTTCTCTCTATTATTAAGGTTGAATAATTTCTTTATATTTCTCTCTATTCAAGTTTATGGCTCTTCTGTCATCTGTATTCTACTGTTGAGTCTATTCAGTGAGTTTTCCTTTTTAATTTTGGACACTATTCTACATCTAAAATTTCCATTTGGTTCTTCTTTATGTTTTCTATTTCTTTCTTGATACTTTCAATTTTAATATTTGTTTCAAGAATGTTCACAATTGCTCATTCAAGCATTTTCTATAATAGGTACTTTAAAGCCTTTGTCAGATAATTCCAAGCAGGGGAAGGAAAGAAGCTTTAATTCAGAATGGAATTCAGAAGTTTAACTCTTCCATGGATTGATATTTTAATTACTGAATGAAACTATTCTGGTAAAAAAAAAAAAGTGACTAGAGAATGTTATTATCTGAGAATGACCAGTATGAAGCCTGTCTTAGATTTTATTTAGAGGTAGGAGTGTTTTTTTATGAATTATCAGAAATCTCTAAGAATTAATAATCACTATACGTGATTCATTACTTATTTCTTTCTGTGGTGTATGTTATCCTTCCCCAACTTAAAATCAATACTCTGATCCAATTTTTGTTGAAATTTTTATAGTAACACTTCCAGAGGTGATACAGGGACAGTTTACTTGTTCATATATTTCTAAAAATGTTGCACACCCCGCCCCCACCTCAAGTCATAAATAGGATCTTGAAAACAAGATTCTATGATCACAGCACTTTGCACTCCAAAGTCCATAGTGTTGTTTCACTGTCTTCTGTCTTAGTGTGTTGCAAATAAGAAGATCAATAGTGTTATCAATCGCTTTGTAACCCTGTTTCTATGTCTGAAAGCTTAATAAGGAGTGCTCCTAATCCCACAAGTTTATTCATTTGTTCAGGACATGGCCAAGAGTGTTTCTTTTTTCAATAAAATCTTCTAGCACTCAGATGGTCTTTATTATCTAAAAACTGAAGTCTTCATCCAACTCAAGGGGATTTCTTCCATTAATTCTTTGGTTTCTGTTATTCCTCTTTTCCTTTCTCTCCTACTGAAATTCTTATTATTTGGAATAATTTATTTCATTGGTTTATCCTACCTGCCTCTTTTTGTTCCTAGTTTCCATTTTTTTTTTCTTTTCTTTTTCTGTATCTTGATGTGCTTCTTTAAGCTAACATTTTGGGTCATTGCCAACTCAATAACCAGCAGTGTTTATAGTGGTGTTCACAATCTTTCTTTTTAATTATATACACATTTTTTGCTTCGAATTTATTTTATTATTTTTTAAATTTTTTCCTTTTTTTATTATGTTATGTTAGTCACCATACAGTACATCATTAGTTTTTGATGTAGTGTTCCATGATTCATTGTTGGCGTATAACACCCAGTGCTCCATGCAGAACGTGCCCTCTTTAATACCCATCACCGGACTATTATTTTTATCTTTTAAGTTGTCCCCACTTATACCACTGAGTCCAGAATCCAACTTGATGAAGTTCACCTATCCTAATTTTTCAGAGGAATGGCTCTCTGTCTACCAATACTTATTAAAAGTACAGTAGTCCCTCAACACTGACGCAAGATGAAATAAGCTATGTGAACTGTTAGAATCAGAAGAAAATGAGTATTTTACTGAAATGCAGTCAAAAGAAGAAACAATTGAGGAGGAAAAAGAAAAAAAAATAGAATGAGAGGGACACCAGATTACTGAAGGAGAAGAAAGAAAAATAAAGGTAGAATTTTGTGGCTGAAAAGCAGGACAGCTCTTCAGGGAGCACAGAGGAAGAGCTCCATGCAGAGTGCTCTGTGTCCCTCACAAGGCGTGAGGGGCAGAAAGCACAGGCCAGTTTCATGAGGAACTGAAGAGGCAGAGATTGTAAAGGAAGAGATGCTCTTAGAACTCTGGGAAGAAGATTGATGGGCCAAGGAGAAATGAGAAGCTCAAGAAACAAGGAGACAGAAATTGCTGGAGAACACACCCAGGGCTGGAAGCCCAGGTCACCAACATCAAGGTACAAAGGCAGGCGGTGCAGTAGCTGAGGGAAGAGGAGGTGCACCTTGTGGTAAATGGACAGTACAAGGCTAAACTTGAGCATAAACAGAATAAGCTAAAGAAACAGTAGATAAAGCAGGAAATTAGGACCCTTTGCAAAAAAGCCCTCCAAGAGAAGGTAGAACAGATTCAGCAGGAATATAGAACAGAGCAGGACTTGAACACGAAGCTCATGCAAAGAGCCCTTCAAGGCTTAGAGGAAGAGGGTGATTAAAGAAAAGAAGAAGCACAAAAGAGAAGATATGAGAAGAAAACAGAAGATATCTCATGAGTAATGGCAGAGCAACATGAGGAGGAGAAAACTCAGGAGAAAAAATTGGACCAAATAATAGAGGAAGAGAAGGAAAGAAGTTGGCTGAGAAAGACAGGGAGCTGAGACCTGAGAAGAAAGCAAAGAGACAACTTGTAAATGAGGTCATGTGTATAAGAAAAGTTCAAGTTCAAGAAAGGTTGCAAAGAAAGGCAAAAGAACAGGAAGAATGTGCTATGGAGTAGGATCATATAAATGAAGGTCTTAAAGAGCTTAACAGCGAACAGGAGAATTTTGCAAGATGCTGAGGTTTTGCTCAGGAGTACAGCAGACATCTGCAGACGCACACATCCTGCTAGCAGCTGGCCCAGGAAGCAGAGGAGGAAAGAGAATGCCAAGAGTTCGAAGCAGAGGTAGCAGTAAAAGAAGGTTTGCCAGGAGAAGATCCAGATCTAGACCACCCATCAAGTGTTGTCTGGAAACATGCGTCCCATGCAGAGAGTATGCCCTAATAACCTTCCAGCAGAGTCTCATACACATCAATATACTTTTTTCAGTCTTTAAATAATTTTTACTACAGTATGCTTCTATGTTCCTTTAGAAAAGAAACAAAGTACAGTATTCCAATAGCCTCTTCAAGTTTATGACCACCCTTGCAGACCCACAGCCAGCATGTTATTAGGAGGAAGATTCTTTAGAACCGGCCCATCTATTGCTTAGCAGACAGAGGAAGAAAATATGCTTTACTACTCCTGGAGGCCAGTGTCAATAGGCCAACAAACTGTGATCCCGGAATGAATGGATGGGCTGGAAAACTTACTTGTGATGCTTCATTGACCTTGGCTTGGTTCCTGGGCTTTTCCCTGATCTCGAGGCGAAGACAGTCAGCACCTGAGGGGAACAGTCTGGCTCAGCAAATCAGGCCTCCTCTGGACAACTGTGGGCTGTGGCAGCCCTTTCTAGGGTCACTGAGGTGACAGGCCTGGGAGCTGGCTGAGCTTCTCCAACATCACAGTGTCACAGGGTTTTGCACCAGGCTTCCCCAAATCAGTTAGTCTCTGCTCAGGTCGAGGGTTTTTCAGGTCCCCTGTCCTGGAGCCTTACAAGGAAAGTCACCTGGTTGTCCCCAGGCTGTCTCCAGAAGCACTCAATCTTTGCTTTGCAGGTGGGTCACCCACCCCTTCCTGACTACAGTTGGCTAATATTTCCCTCCCTCCCCCTGCCCCAAACTTCTACAAACCAACTCCTCAAGGGCCCATTGAGGACCTTGAGAGGAGAAGGGAGTTGAGCACCTGTCCTGAGCCTACATGTTCTCGAAATATACGGAAAACTGTTTATAGATGTTCCCCCCGCCCCCCTTAACCACGGTTTCACTTTCCCGTTTCAGTTACCTGCGATCAGCTGTGGCCTGGAAACATGATTCTCCCTCTGACATATTGTCAGAAGGTAATTAGTAGCCTGACTCTGCGTCAGGACACCTGTGTCCGTCCCCTCACCGCACCTCCTCTCATAGGCATGCTATCATCTAACAGCGTCGCAAGGAGGGTGAGGACAGGACACTAAGACATGAGAGAGACCACGTTCACATGACTTTTATTACCGGATACTGTTGTAACTGTTCTATCTTATTATTAGTTATTGTTATGCATCTCTTACTGTGCCTAATTTAAAAATCAAATTTTTATCATGGGTGTGTATGTATAGGAAAAAACACAGCATGTATAGGGTGTGGTACTATTTCAGGCATTCTCTGGGGGTCTTGGAACATAGCCCCGGCTGAGAAAGGGATTCTGCTGTATTAGATTGATTGTTAAGTAGTTTTCCTTCCTCCCCATACATTATAAGTTCTTTGAGAATATAAACTATCTTTTAATTCTCTCTTATCTGCTCTCTCTTTATCGTGGTGATCAGTTGGCATTTCAAATTCAGTAAATATCTTCTGCTCCCAGAATTCACGTTTAGACCACCTTTGTGGACGATTCCAAGTCATACCACTAGATGGGGAACGTGACATATTTCTCCTGCCTGAAAAAAAGCAAAGGAGGGTTCCATCAGGTGACTCTGGGACTTTTCTATCTGAATTTTGATTGCTCTTCAAGTTTGGGAAGGATCTACCTCATTTGAAAGAGGTGGGCAAAAAAATCTCACTTATACCTTAAGAAATTGTTTCTGTGGGTGAGGGAAAGAATGAATAACCTCCCAGCCCTACACCTCACAGCATTAGCAAAGTGTTTATTTCAGAAAGTGAAAAGAACAGACGTCGGGGGTCCGGGGGGGAATGTGCTAAAAAAAACCAAAAAACAGAGTTCTTCTGCCAAGAGTTATCCTCTCGGGTTTTGATTAAAAATTCCACTCAGATGCTATTTTTTACACGCCATTTAAAAAAAAAAAAGTCACCCCCAATTCCGCCTCCAGGATGGGCTGGAAAACTTGCTTGTGATGCTTCGTTGACCTTGGCTGTCCATCTTGTTCCACTGAAATGAGCAGGTTATTTTCTCTAAAAGTAAATGCCTGAAACTCTATTATAGATGCTAATAGATAAGATGAAACTGCTCTGTGTGACCACTATTCAAGGGTTAAAGGTCAAAGTTCACATTCACTTTATTAAAGTATAATCTGGTGCCTTGCTCAGTTCGGCATGATGCTGGTTCATCTTTCATACTGCCCTGTAAGGAAGGTAGAAGAATGAATCCAAGGGGAATTCTTCTAAATTAGTTTTAAAAATTGCCTTCATCAAACACTGAAGAGACACCCAGAGAATTTAAATGCATCTTTCATTTTGGAGGAAAAGATATAATGACTCAGGTCAATGAAAGTATGTTTTGGGTTATTTAACTAAATAAATAATATTTGATTTTGTTGAAGAAGCAACTTCTGAGATGTACACTGACCTATTGGCAAGAATGAGTCCCTCCTGGTGTACATCTGGTATACCAGACTTCACCAGCACAAAGGTTGGCCATAGACCTTTCCACGGGTCTGCGTCCTGGACTTCCCCAGAACATGGAATCACATTCCCTTGTAACAACACTAGTTAGGAAACCACAATAATGTGGCTGGTTTAAATGAGCATTTTTGTCTGGCAGGCCTAGGAAGTGCTGCTCCCAGAACTCCCACTGTGGTTGTCCACTGATGTTTCTTTTCTTGGGAAGCGGGGGATAGACTGGTGGCTATATCTGAGGTCTTTTGATCATAGGAGGGGTGCTAGTACCTGTCAGAATTGTGTTTCATTCATTCTTCCCAAAGAAGATATTTCAAACAGGGTCAGAAGGAGCTACTTAACAGTTAAAAAGGCAAAAAAAAAAAAAAAAAAAAATTTAAAGGTAAAATTTTTAAGACTCCGCCAACAAAATAGGCATGGAATTTGGGAGAAGGCCGAATCTGTGGCTATCTATGTCCCGAAATTAGCAGTACCATACACTGACAACTTGATTGGAACCTTTGGAGGAGTCTGGGAACAGCAAGACAAAGACGTCTTCTTGGGTGATCGGCAAGGATGGTGTTCTTTCCTCCAGTCAGCTTTGCGGACAGCTGATGTGTAAGCAAGAGTGGAAAACAGAGCAGATGCCATGTCCTGACAATGGCCTGATTATGCTCTGGGCATAACTTTGGCCAGTTCCTGATGATGAACATCCTTCTTCCTTAAGCCAATAGATGAAATAGTATACTATGTGTTGAGAACATACCTGTAACAGTCACTTGACACAGATTATCTCAATCTTCATAGTGATCCTATGGAGTGTTAATATTAACTAACTCCATTTTACAGATGAGAGAATTGAGCCCAAGCAAGAGAAATTTCCAAGGTTTCACAGGTAATAAGAGGTGGAGTTAGGATTTTAACTCAAGTAGTTTGACCCAAAGCCTCTGGCTGTATCCACTATAATCAACTATTTCTCAAAGCAAAATCCCCCATTGTATCAATAGATACCTAATGGAAATCTTACCAGCACTATCTCAGACAGAAAAAAAAAAAAAAATTTACATGTTACAGAACTAAAGGTCTAAGTAGCACAGGGACAAGGTGATTAACTCTGGGTTTAGGCACCATATCGAGGCGATATCTGCAAGAGATTAAGAAAATGAATGAGACATTTGTCAGGCAATAGGATTGGGAAGGGGAGTGCAAGCAGAAGAGTATGACATGTTTGTGTAACTGGAACCAGACTGGTTTAGCCGGAGGATAAGTCACAGGTGATGAAATGAAGCTGGCCAGTAGACAAGAATCATCTCTGATCCAGGGGGGCTTTGGTAGAATGTATTCCCCAAGCTTTAGAGGTTTAGATGTTTTATCCTATGGATGATGTTGAGTCACTAAAAGATTCTAGTCATTCAATGTGTGTGGGAGGATGGTGGTGACATGATTAGGTTGTCGTAGCAAGGGTTAAGACACTGAAAACAGTTTCTACTGCCTTATTTTCCACAGTTCGGTTGCTCCGCTTGATTTTGCCATTAAACAGTTATGACCATCTCCGAGGCAGCCATGCGGCTGGGGGAGATTAAAAGGAACGAATAACTTCCTGTTAAAAACCTCACTCGTTCCCCTCCAAGGTACTGAACATAGAGTTGGATGCTTCGTTCCTACTCTCCTGCTGCTACATTACTTCCTCCATCTGATTTCCAGTAATTTAGAATTTCTCAATTGTTTCTTTGATTCAGACTGCTTGTCCGGGGGACAATGAAACTGTATTTCTCAGTATTTAAATAGGCAATTCAAGGTTTCGTTTGAGAGTTGACTTTCCTGATGCAAGTTGACAACCTTGGAAACCTTTGCACTGACTCTAGATAGCGAGCTGAAGTCTCTCTACCACTAACAGGTCAATCTTGTTTGCTTCATCCTGACAAATATAGATATACATATGTACATATATTTATACGTAGAGAGATCTATATGTATCTATATATACATGAATACATACACAGACATATACACATACACATTCATTTCATTTTTAAACTTTATTCTTACAACTTAAAGGAAAATAGTCTTCTAATATTATGAATTGTGTATTCACAGGGTAGCAATACCTGACAGAGGTGTCCTAAGGCTTAAATGACGACATAGAATATGTCTAACACAGCTTGACCCAAAGCAGAAACTTGCTCCTAGATCCACCGTCCTCACCTCTAGCAGATTAGAAATGGGCATAAGGAATTTTATACTGTAATTTTCGGGATAGTGTCAGACAAATGATGGAAGTCTGCCTCAAACTACATTAAATGAGAAAGAATTTTTTCCTTTGGGCTTTTGGAATAAGGAATTTCAGAAATGACTAGATCGGGCACCTGGGTGGCTCAGTTGGTTAAGCGACTGCCTTCGGCTCAGGTCATGATCCTGGAGTCCTGGGATCGAGTCCCACATCGGGCTCCCTGCTCAGCAGGGAGTCTGCTTCTCCCTCTGACCTTCCTCCCTCTCATGCTCTCTGTCTCTCTTCTCTCTCTCTCAAATAAATAAATAAAATCTTTAAAAAAAAAAAAAAAGAAAAGAAAAGAAATGACTGGATCCAGGGCCCCAGTTTGATCAGGTCCACTAAAGCTCCCTTCCCCTTCTCCTTCCCCCACCCCTCCTCCTCTTTCCTTTCTTCCTTCTGTCCTCTTCCTTGCTTGATGTTAGCTAGATTCTCAAGAGGCTTTTCCCCAGAAGTGACAAGAACAGTTGCCAGCACTAGACTTAAACTTTACCTGCTGAGCAATCTCGAAAAGGAAGAACATTCTTTCCAATACCTTCAACAATGTCCCAAAAGGCTACCATGACCTAAAAGTCATGCAAGTCCTGGGGATCATTAGAAAGTTATTCATAATATTAGAATATCACAACCTCTTTGTGTCAAATTGATGCATTGTGCCTCGAATACTGCATGGAACTCAGGCAAATTCAAATAAGGAAAATGAATAAGCTGGCAAATGTTCAAACAAAGGCAACTACTTTGACCAAAGGTGTGAAGAGGACTCCATATTGGGTCCTAAAACAAAGACTAGGTTCCAACTTAGGAAAACAAGGGCTTTAAGCTTACACACAATAAATTCAAATCTATTAGGTCACTAAAGTAGAAAGACCAGTGACTAGTGCCATACGGCGAGAGAGACACACACAGAGGGGAAAAACTCTTGTGAAGATGAAGGCAGAGATTGGAGGGATGCAGCTACAAGGAAGGGAACTCCAGGTACTGCTGGCCACCACCAGCAGGTAGGAGGGCCGCGTGGGGCAGATCTCCCTCCAACCTTCCAGAACTGTGAGAGGAAGATGGTTCTGTTGTTGAAGCAGTCCAGTTTGTGGTAACGTGTTACAACAGCCCTAGAAGACTAATAGAGATGGCAGTGTGGTGCAATGGAATGAAAATTGAAATTCTAAGTAAAAAACTTTGGTTCAGTCTACTCTTTTACAACCCATGCTGAAGGCCAGGTTATCATGCTGAGAGTTTTATTTGTCTTACCTGTAAAGTGGAAAACTGGAAGATGGAAAAATAATATTTCTCCTGCCAACTGAGAGGATTATATGAAAGTTGGATCAAATGTTTTGAAATACTCAATTTTTTGAAACGATACTGAGTACTTCAAAACGTGTTCAGAGGAACTTGAGCGTCTATAAAGATGGGTTCTATGGAGAAGCAAGTTGGGAAAATCCTACATTTATGACTTTTCTCCAGAAGACTCACAACACAGGCTATTATATGAAAGGCAAAAGGAAGACTGGTAACTTGGAATCTGTTTAGTCTTATTTAACTGTCTTCCCCAAATTTACTTAACCATGAAATATTGCCTTTGATGAACTCCAGTTAATATCTTGACAATGCTTGTCTGCCTTGGGAGCAAGTTTGGGAAACACTGCACTAGGCCATCGTAGGACACTCCAACTTTTGAGGGTATGCACTCAGGAATTGACGTAAGTTCTCTTGGGAACTCTGCAGAAATCATCTGGTGGTGTTGCTGCTTTTGCTTGTTGTCCAAGTGGCTACTTTGATTAGAGCTGGAAGAGCTGTATAACCGGAGTCACAGGTTTTACAAAATGTATGCCCCATCCCCCACCGCCAGTCCAGGAACAACAGAAGTACCTCTGCTTCCAGAAAGATGGCAGGAAGGAAACCGACATTTGTTAAGACTCCTCTGCATTCTGGGCCCCATGACAGGCAGATTCATTTCATGGAATCTTTGTGGTCTTAATGTTTGCATCCTAAAACCTACATCTGAAAAAGATATTTAGGTATGAGCCTATATTTCCTTTAATTAAAAAAAGACTTAAAATCACATTATTTATTAGCATTTTTAGTGGCAATAGAACGTAAAATAAGTAAGCACTTAAGAGTCTAGTCCAGAATTGCACATCTGTTTTTACATTAGAAAGAGCCAATCAGGACTTACATCTCACTGGACCATCAACTGTTAACTGTCCTAACAATTCAGAGCTACGAGCCAATTCATTCATATGTCTTGGCTGTGAGAATATAGCCGTGACTTCACAGGACATGGTAAGACTTTGACCTTTACATGGAGTGAGTTGAGAAGTTATTTAGGGTTTTAAGCAGAAGACTGGTATGATATGACTTATATTTATAAATGTCATCTATGTGGAGGATACGACTATGGTTTGGGGAAGGAGAAAACTGTGCAAGTAGGAAGACCAGTCAGAGGCTGTGGATCCAAATTACTCTGAGTGATGGCAGTGGCTCAGACCAGGGCTACAGCTGTAGGGATGGGGAGGAATGGGAATGTGTTCTGAAGACAGAGCTGACAGGGTTGTCTGACAGAGAGCATGTGAGGGATGAGAGAAAGAGAGGAGTAAAGGATAAATGTAAGACCGAAGCATCTAAAAGGATGAAGGTCTGTTGAGATGGAATGACTGGGCAAGAACAAGGATTTTTTCCTGCGCTCTCTCTCTCTCTGTGTCTCTGTCTCTCTCTGTTTTGGCAGGAGGTGGTAGGCAGGTGGAGAAGGGAGAATCAAAGGTATGGTTTGGGACAGATTCAGTCTAAGATGCCTTTTAACATTCAATCAGAGATGGTTAGTTGGCAGTAAGATATGCTAATATGGTGGTCCGGGTAGACTCTGGGCTCGGTGTCATCTGCTTATTCATGGTACTTACAGCTGTGACAATGAAGGACAGGAGACTGAGTCTTGGGGTTTACCAATATTTAAAAGACCATTTTTATACATGAGGTTCAGAGTGGCATAGTGGCCTGGCTTGGGCAGTATGGCTGGCAAGTGAGCAAATCAGGGTGCTCTCTCAGAGCCCATGCAGTTCCTCATCATGTAGCATGTTTATACTCCTATCACGAGACAGGCAGTTCAGCAGGGGATCTGAAAACACTGCTGGTGCCTCCTGAGGATGGGTACTCTACGGGAGCACTCTAATGAACCCAGTGAATTGGCAAGAACCAGTATTTTAAACACATTGATTCCACTAGGCATATAAAACCAAACACTCTTGATTTCTTGGGGTACAGATAAAAAGCTGTAGTTCCAAGATCATAAACACTACGTATCACATTCTGTCTAATATACAGAATCATTTATTGAGTGTTACTGTATCAGGCACTTTGCTAATCATTTCTATGCTGGATACTTCCCATGCCTCTCCATGTCCTCTCTCCATCCTGTTCCCCACCTCCACGGTGGCTGAGATACTGATCATTATGGGTCCTATCAAGCGGCTCCCTTAGCCTCTGTTCCACACAATAAATTCAGTCCTTACCCTTACCTTCTGGTCCTAGAGGGGTGGTTGGGGGAGGGGTGTGTTCCTCTGTTGCTAGCCTAAGGATACAGAACGAACCATTATGCCACTTTCCTTAGAGCCTACCTACAACTTTATAAATTGTCCCTTTCTTAAACTCTCTTCAAATTACCCCCATTTGATTACATCATCTCTTTCCTTTGAGAACCCTGAGTAATACAGTGTTAGCGTGTTATCTTATTAGCCCTCCCCCGTACCCCATGTCAGTATGATGTAGTTATAATCCCCACTTTACAGATAAAAAAGAGAGGTCATTTGCCTGAATGCACACCAAAAAGGGGCAGTGAGGATTTAAACCCAGGTTTGTCTAACTCCAAAGCCTGTACTCCCAACCATTTTACTATATTGCCACGCAAAAGCAATTCTAATCAATAGTAATTACAAAATCACAAGCAGTTATGAAATTATAAACAAATCAATTCACAATGTATTTAAAATAGTTTTAAAAATAATTGCGTACTACAGAATAGCATTTCATAAGCATTAGCTCATTTGATGCTTACTCTAACCCCATTATATTCCCCACTAGAGATTTTTAGAAGTGGGGCTTATCCTCTGATAAGTATCCCCCTCCCCAACACTTCCCGCAAAAAGAACTTCCACAGGAAAGCCTCAGTGAGCAATCTGGTTTTTATAAAAGATACAAGGGTGACACACAGGGAGACAGATGCCGACATATCCCATGGCAAACAAGTTCATAATTTCCTAGTAATTTTTGTCTTCCAAGTTCCTTCTGGTCCATTCTACCTGTGAGGGCTCAACTCTCCTCCACCTTTGCTGTGCTCCACTCTGATCATCCGGCTCCTCTCTATGCCCCTTCCTGCCCCAACATTTCTGTTCTCCTCCCATTTTTACAAATATCAATGTTCTATCCCAAGTATATACCCCAAACTGTATACCTAAACCCATCCAGATTGGGATTGTGGGTGAGTCTTCCCTTTGGCATAATCTAACTTCTTAAGAGAGCAGTTAAAACTATCTATCTATCTATCTATCTATCTATCTATCTATCATTTATCATCTATCCTCTATCACCTGTCATTCCCTATCTGGGTATGTATGTGTGTATAACTATGGATGTGTTTTGCATTACATCAGTCTCTAGAAGAGGATAGAGTGTGAGATTTAACCTCCAAGCTACCTAGTCATTCTGCAACAATTTTACGGTTGCAGTCAGAGGACAGGGGGAAAGAAAGAACTAAGAAAGAGAAAATTAGAATTTAAATAATTCTTCAATGTCACAACCAGTAAGTGGCAGAACTGGGATGTGAATGCTCCAGAGCATGTGTTAATTTTTATGGTATATGGCAGTGAGAATGCTGTAGGCACACAAATGTTTGGGATTTTTTTCTCATTGACAAGGAAGGAAAAATTAGTCATATTTAATATATAAGTTAGGTTTAAGCATTTTCAACAGATTATACTTCTTTGCCAGGAATGCCATGAAACCGACAATTTTACAAATGTCTGCGTGCAATGCACTCTGGTTTGCTTCTGTGGTCAGTGTCGCCAATAAGTAGAAGCAGACCAAGTTTTAGCCATCAGGCTCTTGAAAGCATTTGACAGTCACTGTGATTTGCTAACCACTAATCAACACACCAAGATTTTCTGAGAATCTCTCCTGTGCCCAGTTTCTGAGCCCAGAAAACTTTGCATGGGGCTTTAAAATTTTAACACATTTTCGTTCAATCAAAACAGAGGTATAAAACAGTCATTCACTACGTAAGATAATACATACTTCCGTGTCAAATTGCATGTGTGAACTACAGATATCAAAGAAGAAAAAAAGGTCAGAGTGGTCCAGAGGTGTTCATGGATGAGGGAAGATGATACCCTTAGAGTTAGAGTTTTGATGACTCCCTTTCTGGCTTCCATCCTTTAGTTCAACATTCTTCTGAAATAAATTTTTAAGCAAAAATGGCCACAATTAGTACTAAAGGTAACAACTGTTTTCAACATTTTCAGTTGGTACAGAGGGTTCTTGCCACTTTCGATGTCCAAAGGAGGTTAATAAGAATAGGTCCTGAGAGGGTTTTCCACAGCTAGTGTGGGGCATGTGTCATTCCTGCAGTCAAGCTCCTACAATCTCAGCTCTCTTTAGAATCTCAATAATCGAGGGCCCTAGGCTGCAAGGAAAGCACACCAGATATCCCCACAAGGCCTCCTCCTTGGCCCCCTGCTCAGCCCCAGGTATAGTCCCTCCCATGGTTAATGTGCGGGCAATGCAAAATAATGTCCAAAATTTTTGTGGGTCCATGACTTTCAGCCTCTCATCATGCCTAGCATGTGGCCTGTCAAGATCACGCTGGCACCTTTTATTCACTACAGTGGGGCCCTTGGAGTCCTGTATCGCAAACCCAAGCGCTTACAGGGTCACCAAGGAGGAAATATTGTGGGGGAGAAAAGAAGATTATGTACTTTTCTAGTGTTGCTTCTGAATCGTTTCCCCTCCACTCTTCATAAACCCTTCTGCTCACCCAAAAAGAAGTAGTCATCCTGCCAATCATTCCCCAAGTAGCTACCACTTGATTCTCCCCACATGCCTGACCAGAAGATCTAAACAGCCTCTAGGCTGGGGAGCGGGACAGTGAAAGTGTAGGGGCCATTCCTCTATATTGGCCAGGTGATGTCGCGATACCACAGTGTTAGCATATTTACAGGAAGAAACCGACGTGGGAGGGGTAAAGCGAAATTTTGGCTCTCCTTGGGAAAACTCAAACCAATAACAGGGGCTGGCAAGTTCAAAAGACCTGAAGCCTGATTAGTCTGTTAAAATCTCAGTGGTTAGTATGGTTTAGGGATTTAAGGAATGGCATTAAAATGCCATAAACATCATAATCCACAGAATCAAGTTTTGAGAACTATTGGATTTTGTTTTTGTTTTCTGGTCTTTTAAAGAAAAGAGGCCTTTTTCCTTTATGAGCTCCTTCATGGGGATTTCATTTCAGAAGCTCGGGTTTTAGAGAAATAAATAAACCGAATTCCAAGGCACATTGAGGTCTCACCAAGAGGTGGCATTTAGAAGCTGATCATGCCGGAAGTAAGCATGGGGGCTGGGACCATTAGTCACTAGTTTTTATATAGAGGTGGCCTCTGAAGAACTTTGGAGGACAAATCCCTTCTTCAAATCAACCCTCCACGCTTTGCTCCCATTTCAAAAGTGACTTCATGTTTTAAAGCAGAGATTTTTTCCAAGTGTGTTTCTTAAAGCATTCGGGGCTGTGGAGGAAGCCAGGTGGGCAGTCTCGGAGACCCCACTCTAGCTCTATCCCCATTGACTCATTTTCAATCTGTTTGAAACATTTACCAACAAACGGATTGAAATATTTAGTTTCGTAAAAGGGGTTCTGCTAAAAAAGTAAGAACGACAACAAGAACAACAAACCACCCACAAATTTAAAAACTACTGAGTCCAGGTGCCACTTTCAGTCGGCTGTGTATTAACATGCCCCCGTGCAGTGTGGAGCAAGAGGGCAAGAGCAGTGCATTCATGACTTGCTCAGCAAAGACCAGGGCTCTAAGGATGGAAGCCCCAAAGCTCAAATGTGATGGGGCGAGGCGATGGGGAGGACGAAGGAAGGCTAAGCCCCAGGAAGGTGACACATTTTAGGTACTTGGTAGAGTGTGCAGTAGAAGAACATGGAAATTTCCACGGAAGATACTAAAAGAGGCAGAGAACACTGAAAGGAGTTGATACATAATAGTAAGGAAAGATTCAACCGAAATGCCAAGTAAAGTAATGTCACATATTGAGTGGAGAGGCCTTCAGTCAAGATGCAATCTTCCAAGGAAATCCCTAGGAACCAGTTACAGGATCTTGGGCCTGTCATCCACTTCAAGGGTGTAGAGGGTCCCCAGATGGGAAATTAAGAGGAAGATGGAGAATAGCTTGAGATAGAGAGAGTTGTACTTCGAGCTCCAGCCACCACCACAGGGGGAGGCAGGGTTGAGACCTGGCTCCTCACTAGCGAGATGACATTGTGAATCTGCCTTTGTTGCCTGAGTTTGGGAAATTTCTCCAACACGTGCCAGAGCAAAAGACCCTCTGCTTTTCCATGGGAGCAGAGGGCGCTGCAGCAAGGACAGAACTGTATTCCCTCCAACTGCAAGCCAAGATATATAATGCCTAGGGCCAGGCGGAGGAATGCCAGCCTGGGGCCTTTTTATATGGGATCTTAATAAAAGGCCTAAAAGAATTTTTGCCTGAGGACAAGGGAATCCTCACTGAGAGGATCTGTATAAAATAAAGCACCAGAAGTTTGAAGGCTGGGGGGGGGGGGGGGGGGGGGGTTGGGAGGCGGTAGCGAACAATAGGCCAAAGATGAAGAGAGTTGTTTGATGCTATCCAATGGGCCAAGCAGGTTGGGAGTCCTAGCAGAGTATCTGTGAGGCTCTGAGAACAAGAAGCCATGGACAGGCATGACAAGTTAAGTTTTTCCTGTCCCCTTTATCTGTCTTCTCCCTTCCTCAGCCCTAGCGGCAGAAAGAACAGCTGTTGTGTGGCAGGAAAGGTCGGCAGGGAAGCTAGAAGCTCACGACACCCCTTTCACCAGACAGACTTGTCCAGTGCCGACTCTGGCAAGTGGATGACAAGTCGTATTTTTGAATGCAGATTGCAGTGTTAATTAATGTATGACTGAAGATCCTACTTTCTGAAATAAGACCGTGTTTTGTAACTTAAGCAATTTGGGATTTCTTTTTATAAAATAAGAAATGACCAGAAATGTCATGGTGCCTGATAGTTTTCTTCCAAAGGCAGAAAAAAACAAAAACAAAACAAAAAACCAAAAACATTCCCCAGTGAATTAATCTTAAAGTGGCAGTGGGGTAAAATGCCTTTTCATTATAGGCCTGATAAGTAGACTTGTTTATTGCACCAGTTAGAGGTGTTTGTAAGAGAGTTGACACCCCTGCCACTGTGCTGTCCAGGGCAGGGCTTGACCCTGACCTTGCAAGTAAAATCCCCGTACTCTGTGGTCAGGGCAACAGTAATAAATGGAAAAATCCTTGGAGGATTTGGGAGGTTGATTGTCTGGTGTCTTCTAGTTTTTCCTTGAAAAAGATTCTTGCAGATACGTTCAGCTAGAGGCCAGCATTCTCTATGACCCACCCCACATTGCAGTAGAAAGAAGACTATCTCATATACATATATGTGCATATATATCATATCATATAAAGATACATTCATATCTATCTGTATATCTCTATGTATATATCTATTTATATACGTTTGGGTTTTTTTGTTTTTGTTTTCTTAAAGTGGACTCATGAGAAAGGGAAAGGGAAAGTACTTGGTTTATAGGGAGATAGGACACAATGGTTTACTTACCCCAACCCTAAAAGTTCTTCTGTTTTCTTTTCTTTGTTTGTTTGTTTTTGTTTTTTATTTTGTTTTTTTGAGGTGGGGGGAAGTAGTTTAGGTCTCCTGTCAAAATACAAACTATCTATCTGAATCTGTCTTTGCTTCTCTTAGCAAGATCATTCTCAACTTCTCACGAAAGGGAAACATAGTCACAGAACAAGAAAGAAAACGATTTCTTAGGAGAAAATGAAGTTTGCATTCATAGGACCAAAAAAACAGGCACGATGTAACAGACTGTAAGATTAACGACATGTTGTCTATTAGACTCAGCAGGAAATGGACTGGAATGGATGGCTTGAGAATGACAGGAAGAAGAGCCTTGTTTCCTTGGGGTTTTAGGAAGCATTTCTAATGAGCTGTTTTATTCGTAAAATATTTCTGAATATTCTATCAGAACAGCAAATAATAGTCTTCTGAAAACACATCCAGTTCTGTTCCTTGACCCACAGATGAGGGAAAAGCTTGTGTGTCATGATAGCTGGAGGAAAGACAGTGCATTTCTGGTCCAATAAAAACAGAGTGGCTTTGATGACCATCATCTTCAAGTTTCACCTTCTCAAAGGGGACTTCATGGGGCATTTACTCATTCACACAATAAATGCCTGGAGTTAGAGTCACATCATAGTTTAGAGGACCAGTCAGGCTCCATCCTATTGCTAGCTGAATGATGGTAACACTGAGCCTCAGTTTTCCTACTTTCAAACAGGAATGATAGCAGTCTTGACCTCATCGGATTTTTGTGAAGATTCGATGAACTAATGTTGACCTTGTGGCCATGAGAAAGAACTGCTCAGGTTTCCTGTTGTGGGAGTGTAACTGATGAACAAGCCCAGCTACTATCCTTTTGGATCTACTGTCATATTCCCACAGGGCTGCTCCCAGCCAATGACCAACCATGGTGAGGATACCAATGCAGGTCATTTCTATGAGATGGGGGATTCTCGAAAAGATGACTTTGACTTGAAGACTCTCATTGGGTTGGCAGAACATTTCTTGGTATTATACTGCAGCGTGAGACCAATCCTCCTTCCTCCTTCTCTCCTTCCACAGTGTCAGAATCTCATTGTAGTAGGAAGGCTCCTGCCACTTTCTGCTACTCCCTCCCCTTCTAACCTTCACAGGCTTTTCACTCACAATTAATCTTACATTGCATCTCATCTTAATGTATCCAAACTAACACAGTTGATTAAAGACCAGCATCTAGTATATAGTACATGCTCAGTAAACATCACTTCTCATTATTAAAGGGAGTGATGGATAGCATAAACATGGACTGCCTGCTGCAATTCAGAAGAAGTTCAAGTCACTTCAAACCAAGACATTCAGAAAAAATTTTATATAGGAGAAAGATTTTGAGCTAGTTGGAAGAATCTTTAGAGTAAGGTTCGCTAAGACTCAGGAAAGACAGTTTGAGCTAGGAGAATGATAAAAGCCAAACACAGAGACGGAGAAGTGGAGATGCTTCTAGATTGGCCAGAACGTAGGGTACATACGCAGTTGTGGTGCCGTGAGTCCAGTCAAGTAGGTTGGGGCTAAATTGTGGGAGGGATTTATATTAGTCAATTCTGCCTGTTGTAACAAGCAAACCCCAGTTTCAGTGGCTTACAACAGACATTGGTTTCTCATTTGTGTCACACGTTGGTGGCCGGGGATCAGCTGCTCTGGCTCTATTTCTTGCATCTTCTTGTCTTATTCTGAGTCGCGGGCTGAAGGAGCAGACCCTACCGGGGAAACATGGTTTCTCAAGGAAAAGGACTGACAGAAACATACAATGGCTTTTGAAGCTTCTGCCAGAGGCCAGATATATGTCATGCCTGCTCATATTCCAGTGGCCAAAACAAGTCATATGGCCAAGCCCCATATCAATAGGGCAAAAAATACCCCTCCAACACAGGAGACATGAAATGTCACATTGCATTGGATGTGGATGTGTGATCCTCTCACTGCAAGGGGGGCTGAATAGTTGGTACCAATAAATCAATCTGCCACAGGAAAGAAATTAATCAGTTGACCAAATTTAAACATTTAATGTTTTTTTTTTTAGTTGGCCAGTGATATCATCAGGGTCGTCTTCATGTACTGAGGTGCAAGTGGAATGGGAGTGTGGAGGGCACCTGGGTAGCTCAGATGGTTGAGCGTCTGCCTTCGGCTCAGGTCATGATCCCAGGGTCCTGGGATCGAGTTCCGCATTGGGCTCCCTGCTCCGTGGGGGGCCTGCTTCCCCCTCTGCCTGCTGCTCTCCCAGCTTGTGCTCACTCTCTTGCTCTGTCTCTAATAAATAAATAAAATCTTAAAAAAAAACAAACAAAAAAAAGGAATGGGAGTGTGGAGAGAAGAATACTGGTGCAAGTGGGAGAAAATGCCAAGCAGGCTCCAGTGGTGACAGCTGGATTTGCTCAGGCCCTCTGCTCCAAGACCCAGCTCCCTAGTCTTTATTCTGAGACCTCCACAAGCAGACGAAGAAGAAAATCACTTGTCAGGATGAGGAACAATCAAATTACTGTGTAAGTATCTGGATATTAGAGAAGGCAGGGCCAATTCTCAGATAAAGCCTCGGAAAACTAGGAGAGAGAAGTTGAATTCTGCTTCAGAGCCCACTCTCTTCCCTCTACCTCTATGCTTCTAAGATTCTACAGTTTCCATCCCCATCAATCAAGCCCTAGCCCACAGTGCTCTCATTTTGTCCTGCAAGGTGGCCAGGTCTCCCCACCTGTGACTCTGAACTGGCCTTCCCAGACTCTCCCAGGCAACACCCACTGCCTCCGGCCTGACCCTTCTGCTTCAACCCACCTTCCTCAAAGAACCACCCTTGCCATCACGACTGTGACCCCCATCCTCACGGCCTGGCGATGTAACTGGCTAGCTATTGCCTTTAAAAATGCATTCACTGTAAAATGTTACTTTACTCTCCTGTCGTGAAATACTTAGATTGTAAATGTATGCCTTAGAGAGAGAATACCTTAACCTCCAAAAAAGCAATCTATCATATCAGCCAGTGGGAAGAGAGAATCTTAAACAAGGGCCATTTAGGAGAAGATCTTCAACCTGATCAATAGGCGAGTGTTCGGTGTATTTGTGGCCCAGCTCAGCCACTCCCCAGCAGGGCCTGTGGAGTGTGTCCCACATGGTGTCTTGGTCCGCACAAGGTGCAGATTGACCAGATAGACCCACACAGCATTCTTTGATCCTGTAAGTGCATTTTAATGTGAGTAGTAGATTCAGAGCTGAGACCAATGTCAATATCCAAGGGCCTGTAAGGACCATTCTCCACCCTAGAGAAATTCTCAGCAGTGTCAGTTCGCTTGCTCTACTTCCTCCACACCCGTGGACAAACTGTTTCTAAGTCACTGTTTTTCATGGGATTCAAAAAAGAAGGTCATGTCAGAAAAGGGGGTGACCCCAAACCAGCACTGATTTGGCAAGTGGGTCTGGCCTTCTCTTGAGACGCAAGATGTCTTTCACCAGGGAGTCATCAGTGCTCTGGTGCGGGCAATTCTAGTTCTTTCTTCTTCTTCTTCTTTTTTTTTTTTTTAATTTCCTTCTGACTCAAATCTAACATCTGACCATTGGGTGAATAAATAACCTCCCATCTTCTTACCCAGGACATCAGGTCACATAATAACCATCTACTTCACGTACAGAGAGGCAGAGGCCGCCAACCACCGCTTCCAGATTTTCTTTTTGAAGTAAGTAGGTGCATCTCGTTAGACCTGAACATACATAGCCTGGGGTCAACTACTCCGGAGCCACTTCTGAAGTCGGGTGAAGCTTGGCTGGAGAAGTCACCTGGAGGCCTGGTTACTGTGACTTGGAAGTCCCACCACCACATTGGTGTCACAGTGCCTGGGACTCTGTGGGACTTTGGGCACCAGGATCCCTTCCACAACAGAGAGAGAGAGAGAGAGAGAGAGAGGGCCACTGCTCTTACTGCAGGTAAGTGAAAAAGCATCTGTGTATGAATAAAGTTTGCAAAGTGTGTGTGGAGTAAGGCAATAGAACAGGGCAAGACAGAGAAACCTGAGCTGTGAGCCTCTGGGACACTTGGACTGACTTGGCAGATGACAGGTTTTGTTACAGATTTTTAAAATAACGTTGCTTTAAGAACAGAGAGAAAACCAAGCCAAGAAACATCAGCGGTAAGTTTTCCTCCATTTTCCCCTTAAGATACGCTGAAGCCAGGTTTAATTTTATGTCAGGAAAGAATTCCCTCCTGAGACTTTCCTGGCCACGGTTCAGTTGAGGATAATGTTTTCCAGCCATGTTTCCAGAGTCCCTCAAAAGTTGAAAGGAAAATGGCAAACAATCGTGAAGCCTTCGCTTGGAAGCAGCAGGGGGAGCTGTTACGATAAAGAAATGGGTGGATCCTCCTCCACCAAGGCGATCTCTGATATCCAGTCAACATGCCCAGCAGGTTGTTTTCCAGACCAGGGAGTACCAACAGGATGAAATATTTACAGACACCAGCAGCTTCTATACCACTGATTTCACTGCAAAGCCTTATATGTGATAGTTTAAATCAAAAGGGGAAAAAAAAGAGTCTTAGATATTTGTACAAGTTGCCGGCAGCCTGCAAAGCGTAACAGCATCCCACAATTACTTTCATCACCACGAAATGAAGCCTATCTCAGACAGTGTATTGCAATCCCAGAGTCTCCGGTGGAAGTAGATGTTTAAGATACAATTCCCTGGGTATAAAAAAGAGCCGTTATAACAACCTCGCCAAAATTTACCTACTCTTAACATAAAAGGTATTTTGATGTGCCCAGAGTACTTATTTGTTCAGTAATTCTGGTTTTCAAATTACTTGAGCCCATTTAAAAATTGAGGGGGAGGAAGGTAAGGAAGCCAACCTCACTGTTTATCATTAGAAATAGTCTCTGTTTTCCTTCGTGTTGGGTTGTTTGAAGTCCTACGTGAAATCACGCACTGTTAAGAATTAAACGACTACTAATATTTTAGGCAATCTTCATGCTCACCTACCTCTGATTACTTGTTTCCTTCTAGTGTTGGCAGAACCCTTAAATTCAGAACCTGCTGGAGCTACATTTGACATTATTGGTATCTCTCATGTACATTTCCATGACTATTGCTTCTACATAATTGTCAAGGATGACCCCCCAAGGGTAGTAAATGTTGGCTTCCAGGGAGAGTCAGGAAACCAGAGTCCAGGATAAGAAGAAGGTAATGGGAAATGGCTGGAGCATAGGAAATTCCAGAGAAGGGGCATCTTTCCAGGAGGAAGTTGAAAATCAAAGGTCTCTCTGACCAAGTGTATGGGCAATACGATCACCTTAAAGGCTGATATTATATGGTCCAAGGAATTCCATTATAGTGCAGTGCCTCAGGTTTTCAGACAGATTATGGGAAAATGATCTGAGAAAGCAAGATATCGTTCAGAAAATAGACTTTCACGAAATTAATACAGGGCTGGCAGGAACAGAATTGACAAACAAGAGATATAGAATGGAATATATAGGTAGGCAGTGGAAGCAGAAGAACTGAGAGTACAGAGAAAGAATCAGACACAAGTTGTTCAAGAATGACCTAGTCTTCCCTCAGAATACTTTTGGGAGAAATTACTGTTAATATCCTATAACATAATAAAATATCTTGCGTTTCTGCCCTTGAGAGAAGATGAACAAACATATCAGCTACTTCCAAACATGGCTGGTTTACAGTAATATACCTCCTAATCAACAGGGTCCTCAGTGATTCCAGCAAGTTCCTGATCATTCGGCAACTGGTTAGGTACTCATTCTAAACTTTGATCTGAGTAGGAGCTGCCAACTGTCTTTGCTTTATCCTTATACTTTGAGTCAGAATCATACTTTGGATTGGAACACGATTGTGCATTCCTCCGTGTCTTTCATGGGAACCTCTGACCATGCTTTGATCTCCAGAGGGTTCACTAGAGATATAGCAATGGTGTTACTCCTTGGGATCAAGAATAAATCAGTAATGGAAAATTTGCTTTGATAGTGGTTTGGGATGAAAATTTGCTCTTTCCTTGCCGAGTTTCTGTGCATTTAAATGGGTTTACATAAGTACCTAATTTACTAAGCAGTGTTAACTCAGTAAGAAGTACGAAGTATGTTTCTAAATCATTCTTCCCGATTGTACTATACCGAGAATTAATTCTCTTCAGGACATCCGAGGTAGCCCCATCATTTTCCAGTTGCTTTCAGATATGAAGCCTTGGTCCAGTCAGTCATCAGGCATGAGTTTATCTTTACCTTCTGCCCTCCTCCACTTTACCCAGTACAAGTATAAACTGGCACCCTACCTGCTTGGAGGTCTATCTCAAGGAACCACCACCTCGTATTCCCATTCTAGGATTACTTCCAGAGTTTTAAGCTGAGAGGTAGGGCCGGAAAAGGGAAGAGGGTCGTGCTAACAGACCTGCCATAACCTCTCTCTAAGGGCAGTAGAAACAGAGAGAGAACGTGCGCCTGGAGAAGTCAGGTAGACTTCAAAGAAGAGATGGTATTTGAGTCGGCTGTTGAAAAACGAATGGCACAATCAGGCAGGCAAAAAACGGAGGTGGGGGGGAATGCATTCTAAGCAAAGATAAAAATGGCATGTGCAAGGACAAAAGATATGAAGATGGTGGTGACTAGTGCATATGCCTTTGGGGTGGGTGGGGAGAGTGTGGGGAAAGATGGCCGGCGGAGCCATTGAGACTAGACCGTAAATGGCTTTGTAGTATCTGTTTTGGAGCTTGGGATTTTTCTGTATATGAAATGGGGAATTATCAAAGGTTTTAAAGAAAGAGGATGATATACAGAATGTCTGACTTCAGCACAAGAGAGATAAGAAACTAGGGCATTTTTAGGAGATCACAGCTGTGATCATCTGGAGGAGAGCTGTGAGTGCATGAACTCAACGTATGGCAATGGAGAAGGAAGAGAAGGAGCACCTAGGGAGAATTTTTAATAGTAGAATTAAATTGAGGATGAGTCGGTGATTTTAAGCTTAGTGCTGGGTGTATAAAAACATTCTCATTGAGATGGGAACACAGGAAGGGCTGGCTGAGAAGATACTGGGTGCAGTTTGGGACATGTTAAGTTTGAGGTGACTGTGGGACATCTAAGTGGAGCTGCCCAGGGGGCAACTGGGTGGGAGTTCAGGAGAGAACTCTAGGCTGAATGTGGGAAAAATCAGTGAATAGATGAGGCTTGAAGCTAGGCAAGTTGATGTGAGAATGTCCGGTTAGAATATGTAGAAAGAGGGCGCCTGGGTGGCTCAGTTGGTTAAGCGACTGCCTTCGGCTCAGGTCATGATCCCGGAGTCCCGGGATCGAGTCCCGCATCGGGCTCCCTGCTCGGCAGGGGGTCTGCTTCTCCCTCTGACCCTCCCCCCTCTCATGTGCTCTCTCTCTCTCATTCTCTCTGTCCCAAATAAATAAATAAAATCTTTAAAAAAAAAGAGAGAATATGTAGAAAGAAAGCAGGATGTTAAGGCTAGAGCGTGGCAAGGACTGTGCCAGGTAGGAAAGGAGCTAGTGAAGAAGGGTGAGAAAAAGTCATCAAGAGAAGAAATCAAGATGGGACCAGTGACTCAAAAGTAAGGTGGGAGGAATCTCACACAAGACAGTAGTCCCAGTGTTAAATGTTACAGAAAAGTTATGTAGGACAAAAACTGAAGAAAACGTCGTAAAGAAATCAGGAAGTACTTGGGTGGTGCTGGCTTTAACCAGGCCATGTTTGTCTTTGGTTTTAGGTATTTGAAATGAATGTCTTAAAATAGCTATTTTAGAGAATTTTAGCTGTCTATTGGATCAGAAATCTCTGCAGATGCTGACTTTTTTTTTTCTTCATAGTACATGAAATGTGCTTATATCCTTACATTTTTCTTTAAGATAAACAGTTTTTGAGCAAATAAGCAAAAAGGAAGAGACATTCATCTTTTTTTTTTTTTTTTAAAGCATATACTATACATGAAAAAGGCCATTACTGAAGGGTTGGAAGTGATAACAGCAATTTTTCTCTGTAGGAAAGGAAATAACTTAGATTCAGGAAAAGTAGCTTGCTGACAAGGCATTCAGTCACATGGCTCCCCAAAGGAAGTTAAAGGATTGGTTTTTTAAGGTCATAGTTCTATGGAAAGTGAAGTTGATGTTCACTTGAATAAAGCTTTTTTCAGTTATGCTGAAGTAGACTGTCAAAATAACCAGCAGAAACACAGAAGGATGGGGTGGTAATGTCTCCCTCTGTGCTCCAAGCTTCTAATGTCAAATTAGATTATTTGCTGAAAGAGCGAACATACTGAAATGTGATAAGAAACTGGATATAGGATATTTCCCTATTCAATATCCTTGTCCCATTCTATGCAAGTAAATTCATATTTTCTTGAACAAAACATCAAGAATAAAAGGTTTTCAAAAGTATGGCATTCTCCTTTGGTGAAGAATTGGACCAATGGTTTACCATTTAATTTGCAGAAGTTTTTCTTATATTCATAAATGACACATTATCAAATGATTGATTCTTTTATTTGTTACTCAAGAAATAACAGAACTCAGAAATAACAGAATTTAAGAAAGTCTCAGAATATATGTGGACTCAAAGAGAATGAAGGAGAAGGGAGATAAGATTAATTAAGGACCTAGATACTTCAGATGCATATTGAGAACTATGGTATTACTAGTGATACAGTCTGAGAGTTGTGTCTGTGACTCAAAAGCGAGGTGTCCTCAACATTTGGAGAGGTCTCCCAGGCTCCCCAGGCCCACTTAATGGTTATTTCATCATAATATGGTTGTCAATGAACTTGGACTTGTTTTTATTCTGGATCAAGGATTATTTGGATCTAAGAGTAAATGGGGATGAACAAAGTGAAAGATTATCTCAGGTACCTCACTGTGGATGGCTTCTCTTTTTCAGCATTCCATTTCATGGCTCTCTTTTGGAAAGCAAGCCTGCTAAACTATAATAAAAGCGTAGGGTGTTACCTAGATAACTCTCATTTTCCTAGAGTTGTATCTTCTTCTTTTATAACCTTGGAGCTTTATCTACTCCTTCATCCCTCCTGCACAGTGAAGCATCCAAGTCAAATATCTAGACTTGATCATCACACAGACTCGAGTTTCAATACCAACACTGTCTCTTACAAGCTGTATACTTGTAATACTGAGGCAAGCTGCTTGACCCCTTCCAGTAAAATGGGGATGATTAAAACGCCTTCTCTGCGGGCCTATTATAAAGACGAAATGTGATGCTATCTGTTACACTTGGTATAGTACTAGCACAGACCTTCAGTGGCAGTTAGGAGAAAAAAATGACTTGGATATATTCACTTACCTGGAACTCATTACTTTAAATAATAGTCTTTCCAATTTTTAAGGTCTCAAAAGAGTATACTGTCTTTCCTTTCATTAAGCCAAAAATCTATCTTATTCTTAACTTTGTCCACTAATAATTATTCTGTCCTCTGGAATACCACAAAATGAAACCAGTTTTTCAAGTATTTCTGTTCCACTCAATAGTGAAAAGTCCACTGCTGAGAAACAGAGATGAAGAAGACATAATTTCAGGCTGAAATAATCTCAGGTAATAGAGGAGAGAAGTTCTGTATGTAGCTATATACCTGCGTGTGTCATATATTGGAAGTGTTTAGGTATCCAGAGGTATATGTTGGGCATTCAATTACCATACAAATAATATGAGCAGTATAAAGGACAAGGACAATTACTGGAACACAAAGAAGTGAAGTGTATGATTGGAAAGAATTTGTTTGCAATTCTTGCCCTGAGGGATGCAGAAGACACCATCTCAGATGAAATAGCAACCCCCCTGGGCATATTCAGAAAGCAAGGGGTTGGTTGTGCAGTTTTGCTAAAGCAGGTTTTCCGAACTGTGGGCTGTAGGCATGAAATCTTTGGGGTTTCAGAGGAGACATCAGTCTAAATATGCACCAAACATAGAGCAACAACAACAACAAATGTGCCTCACATAGAACTGTACTTCTCCTGAAATGTAACTTTGCTGCTCTTGTAATTAGTAATATGGTTATAATTCTGTTTTCTTCATCTGCGAGTACTCAAAGGACAACTGCTAACATAGAAAGTCCGTGAAAGTTGTTAACATTAAAAAGAGAGCCATACCTGAAAAGTTTGGGAACTACCAGGTCAGGGTACAGACTAATGAGTAGAAACAGGCCATTCTTTTCACTTGGCAGAGCTCCCTTCCCCTCTGGCTCTATTCAAGGACATCACTCTGGCCACTCACCTCTGTGTTAACATTTTCCTTACTACGACAGCTCTCACTACCGTCCAAGTATGCTGTGATTTCCCCCAGTCTGGAAACAATTCATCTTAACACTGCTTCTACCCCCAACCAGAAAAAAAAAATAATAATTATACTAGGGAAAAAAGTTTTGTGTATGCAGTTTCCGGTTCCTATTCCAGTATTTTCTCTGTGGGCTTCACCTTCAAAATGCATCTGCTATCTGACACATACCTCTAGCACCCTGGCCCACGCCACTACCATCTCTCTCCTCTCCTGGAGCCCAGTAGGCTCTGAACTGGTCTTGCTGCTTTGTCTGCACCTCCGCACACTTTATTCCCAACATAGCATCTGTATGTATCCTGTGGAAGCACAAGTCAGATTGTATCATTCCTCTGCTCAACCCCCAGTGTTTCCCATCTCATTCCAAGTGGGACCAGAGTCCATACAATGCTCTCCATCCTCAGAGTTTCTTCCCCAACCCTATTCCCAACCGTGCTGCTTCCTGGTCATTCCTCGAGCTTACCAGGAGACGTGGCCCATCTCAAATGATTACGCGACATACGCCTAATTCGCTAGTAGCAAGTTTTCTCTTTTCAGTATGATTTCCATTGCTTGTAATAGGTTAGTCTGCAGTGAAAAATTAGCTTTGCCTGTGATTTGAGAACGCTGTCTAGAAACTCCATTAATAAAACACATTGATTTATTTTTCTTTTTAATGCAGCCCCAGTGATTTACTATATATTTTTGTCACGTGACTCCTTTCCAGTTTTCATCCTCTTAAATTCTTTTTATTACTGCATGTGATTGACAGTCCCCTTCTACTTGGAAGTCTCTCTGCTTTGTCTTCAGAGACACTGGGGGCTCTGCAGGTCTGCCACCTCCACGAGTGCCCCCCCAGGCTCTCCTTCTTGAGCTCCCAGCCCTTAGGTGATTTGCAGAACTCTCTTTAGCCCCTGGCTCCTCCTCCATATTCAACCTGGGAAATCTCATCCACTCCTTGATTCAAATCTCCATCTATACACTGTGTATAATTTAGGCCAGACTTCACTCCTGAGCTCTTTTCTCAATTGCCTACTAGTCAGCTCTGTTGATATGTTGCAATGTCACTTCAAATTTAACATGTCCCAAATTGGAATCATTAAATTCATTTGCAGTCAGTATTTTAAGCAAATCATATACTTCTATGAATGCACTACCATCCATGGAGACACCATCCTAGAAATCTCCAAGTCCTTACCTCTCTGACACATTAATTTTCTTGCTGGGATCTTTAGGAGAAAGCATCTTTCCCCAGACCACAGTCTGCATCTTTGAATACAGGAATTTGCATGACTTAATGCAAATATATCCTTAAAATTGGAAACCATATCCTGCATCCAACACAGCAATCTTTGGGCACCCTAAAATGATAGATGTGGATTCTGAATATCAAAACACCTGGGTTTATATTCTGGCTCTGCCTTTTGCGGTCTTAAGAAAGTCAGTAAGTCTTCTCGATCTCAGTTTTCTCATCTACCAAGTGGGGATAATAATTATTACCTCATACTTTCTTTGGACAGATGAACTGAAATAAATTATATGCCAGTTCCTAGTGGCATACTGATACTTTCAGGAGACACTTAAAACATTTAATTTCCCTCATTCTTTCCTATCACATAAGGCAATCATACTTGCTTGAAAATTCCTCTGCTCAAGTATGTTTGAAATGTGTCCCCTCCCCTTAAGAACAGGTTGTAAAAGAAATCTACCTGTGTGATTTAATATTGATAAAACCAAAGGACATAGCTGGAGGGTGTAATTCAACTGACTTACAAGCCGCCTGACTTATTATCTGGAATGTACAAGTGATCTTCTTAGTGCAATCTTATTACAAGATGGTACATTATCTTTGTCTTGTTCTGTGGAGTAATGGGAGTTTGTCCCTGACACTCCCATACTCAGCTCATTGGCACTCTGCTCCAGAACTAGTTAATAGAATTAAAGTTGCAGACTGATAGCAATTCACACCTGTGTTCCTGGTGTAACTGCTGGAGTCCAAATCCCTTCACTAGCTATGTGGCCCAGGACCAATTACTTAATTTCTCTATGCCTCAGTGATAATGTAGGTTTGCTGTGAGGATTGAATAACATAATAAATGTAAAGACATAAGAAGGAGCATCTATTTAACACATCACTGAAGAGTCATTGAACAAATTTTCCCAGGGAATGAGCGTCATCTGGAGGTTTCTATCCATAAGAAGAGAGTAGGATGACCCAGTTGAAGGAAAATATCAGAATTATATTAAGCGGGAATTATGAGAATTGAAAGACACCTGAGAGTTTTTAAATATTGGTTTCAAATATTGTTCTATATACCTCGTTCTTTTGGTTCTGGAGTAAAGTCATATTTCTTGAATAATTTAGAGTATTAAGTACCGGTTTTGTTTGTTTGTTTTTTAAGAGGAAGACTATTTTGTTAAAAGCCCAAGTGCTATTCTTATTATATATTCCTGTTTCTCCTCATTATTCACACACAGGGATGACTTTGTCCTTGGACTTAGGCTTCCATTAACAGACATCATTACCCACTTCATGCAGTTGTCATTAAAATGCATATGACCCTAAAAAGAAATATGGAACTCATCTAGGATTTGCATTTTCAAATATATGAAATTATGGCACATATCACAAGCAAATAGTAAGATGACTTATGTGTTTCAAGAATGATTTCAACTGGATAATGACAACCAACTACACAGGCATCAGTGTGATCCTTTAACCATGGGCTTGATATAAAGCCCTTCATTGTTCCCTCTCCTTCTCACAACGCACCTTCCTCCTGACTTCCAGAATGTCTCACTACTAGATTCCCTGGTGGGTACTGCATATTCAATGAAGCAAAAGATCGATGCCTCTCTGCAGCGCCTGCATGCTATCTACATTAAGCCCTGATGTTCTTGGATACAGTTGGGGCATGGGAATTTTAGCATCGAATAAATATCCTTTTCCCTGACCTCACCCAGCATTTTGGGGACTCCAGAAATCTTATTTACTAACTTTGGAAGATCAATCCTCTCCTCTACCTAGCCAAGCAATCCTTGCCACCAAATACAGGTATTCTTATCTTTTCTGTCACTATAGTTTTATTATGAAGTAGTGAGTAAAATAGTGGGAAATAGAATCCAGTTGTTGTTGTTGTTGTTTTTCCCCAGCAACCCGGGCTGGGGGGAGCGGTGGTGGTCTGGGCTACCTGGAGCTAACTGCTTACTAGTTTTGGGTCTCAGCTTCCTCATCTGAAAACAGATATCATAACAATGATACCTACATCAGAGGATAATTGTGAAGATGAATCAAAGCAGTTTATATAAAATGGGTGGAACTGTACCTTGTATACATTAAGTGCTTAATAAATATAAGCTATTTTTAGCATTGTTATTATTTTTATCTTGCTCAATTCCTGAAGAGACAACAAGCTAAGACAAGGTATACTATGGAAGGTCAAAATGCGTGGAAACCTCTCATGTTTCAAGTAACAGTCCAGTCCATGCAGTGCATTTTATTGCACTGTAGCCTTTGGCAAAAGTTATCTTTCTTCATTCTTACTTCCAAAACTAGGCTTTCCAATTAGCCTGTGTTCCAGGCTACTCAGCTAAAGAAAGCCAAGGTCCCTGCCAGGGGCAGCCATATACATTCGAAGTCTGAGTGGAGTGAATACGGGGCAAGAAAGGCAAAAAATATATTAATTGAAATAGAAGCATAGTTTCAAACCATGCCTTAAAGAACAAAGGTAGCATTTTCACCTTGGTGAATTTTTTATTTGCAGTCTGGGAATCTTTCAGGGTAGAAGGGATTTGACTTTCTGGTGTCAGTCAGGCATGGAGAAGAACCCACTGTGCTGACATGAAAAATATTCACCTAAATTTTATGCATTTCATTTCCAACCTACTCTCTCAGGACGAATAGAGCTCACAGTTGAACAAGTATTCTGAGTTTATCCCTCCCTATTATAATGCTGAGTAATAGAGTCCATGAGATTACCATTATTTCAACAAGAACTCCTTTTAATCAGAAGGAAGGAAATCATCACTTCATCTAAGAGTGTTGATGTGATTACATGGCTAAGAAAGGCATTCATTTATTTAAAAAAAAATAACAGCCTTCATCTTCTGTCTGTAACTGACAGTATTGTTTACTGCATACCATGTGAAGAAGCTACTCCAACGTTTTCCTCCAGATATAAGAGATTTAAATGGCAGGATTGTAAAGGCAAAAACAAACAAAACAGTCATTGATTATCAGATAGTTACAAGTCATTAATAACAGAAATCAAGGGGCGCCTGGGTGGCTCAGTCGTTAAGCATTTGCCTTCGGCTCAGGTCATGGTCCCAGGGTCCTAAGATCGAACCCCACATCGAGACCCACATCGGGCTCCCTGCTCCATGGGAAGCCTGCTTCTCCCTCTCCCACTCCCCCTGCTTGTGTTCCCTCTCTCGCTGGGTCTCTCTCTGTCAAATAAATAAAATCTTCAAAAAAAAAAAAAAAAAACAGAAATCAAGCTAGTACGTAAATAGCAGGCAATGTAGTAGGTAATACAGAGTATCAGCAGACCTGAGTACTCTAAAGTAATTTATTATAAAACCTTATCTTGAATTTTGAATAAACCTTTAGACAATATTTAAAAAGAACACAAAATTATAACCAACTGGCCAGGAACAAGAAGAATAAGAAGAAGCTATCTCTCCATTTAACCTGAATGTACACTGTGTTTTATATAGAAATGTCCATTCCTTTAACAGGGAACTATTTAGGGCTGGGTGGGGGAGGGGGGAGGAGAAGAAGAAGTCAAAGTCTCTCTTGACCCAACAAGAAAATATGAATGAATAAAAATGAAATTTAAGGAATAAATAAATAACTAAAAAGGAAATTGAGTGTTATAATTGAAAAGAGAAAAAAGGTTAGACAATAAAATCAACAATTCTGTTCAGATGATTTGGGAGAGAAAAAGAATCTTAGATGAGTAGGGACATATGCTTAGGGGTGATGAAAAACTGAAGGAGAAAACAGATTCTGGAAGGAAATAGAAAAATATGATTCAGTACAAGAAAGGGGGAAATAAGCTTTAACATTGAGCCAGAGACACGAGTCAGAGAAAGAGAAACATGCAGTGCATTTTATTGCACTGTAGCCTTTGGCAAAAGTTATCTTTCTTCATTCTTACTTCCAAAACTAGGCTTTCCAATTAGCCTGTGTTCTTTCCTCAGTGGAAAATGCCTTGAATCTAGATACAGATGATCTCAAGGATCCCACTGACCTCAGGCCAGGCATCCAGGCACTGTGGAGAGGGTTGCTGAGAAACAGGGTAGGGAAACCTCATCAGAAGTGTCCTCTCCCAGTAGAAGAGAATAACACAGATACGAAATCTGGGACATGTAAGTGGACAAAATATGTAATGATATAAGGAAGCAAGTGACAAGCAACACAAAATCTGTAAGGACCCAGCACCCTGGGAGCATTCCTGGAGGTGGAGCTCAGTCTTGGCCTTAAGAGAAGAGGGCACCTCCGGGAGGAGTTAGGTATTCCAGGATGAAGAAACAACATAAACAAACACAGGGGTGGAAACACTCCAGTGTGTTTACAGGACAATGAATGGGGAAAATACACTCCGTAGGACTGGCTGGGTCCTACCAAGGTTCTCCCAGCCGCAGGAGGTGGGACTTCTTACTGTCCTAACATGTGAAGCGGCTGGAGGATTTCGAATGCAGGAGAAGCATGATAAAAGAAGCATTTTAGAAAATTTGTTTTGATGGCAGTGTGCAGGAGGGCAGAAGGAAGAACCAGAAAGCAGGACCGACCCCATTTCAATAGCCCACATATCAGATGATGGATTGAAATAAGGCAGTAGTCTAAATTGCTGCATTAAGTGGAGAAGCAGTGGATCAAGAGATTGTATAAAGAAAAATGACTTGTTTTAGGGGTTGGAGGAGAATAATGAGACTCCACATCATCCTACTCGACAGCTCTAAGAGTTTATAATAATAATGAACTCTTATTATTATTTAAGTGTTTATTTGAAAGACCTTTTGGCACTTAATCATAGTTGCTGAATGATATTTTAATTCATAGGAATGCTTATCTTCCCTGACTTAATGATCATATCTCTCATACCCACCACCAATCTTATCAAAAAACACTGATGTTTAACAATTTCTGGGCAACTTTTCAATTTCTCACATAAGATTCTTCTATGATATATTTCAGTGAAAGAAATATCTGCAACATACATTCCACTGAATTCTCTGAGATTGCTAACAAACAATCAAACCTCTAGAGAACATCTTCATTATAAAAAGAGACCTCTGAGGTCATCCTCAGTACTAACAAGGAATGAGGAATATAAATACCTCAAGTAAAAGACCACAGATAATCTGAAAAACAGCATTTTTATAGCTCTGATTTGAATCAACACAGGTAACAAGGCTTCTGTTTGAATTCCTTCTTAAAAAAAAAAAGTCTTGAAGAGTCACTATCACACATTTTTCTGTTAACAAAATGAGGGCAAAATATTTGAGCTTCAAATTCTCCCTCCATCTCGGAGATAAAGAGGGAAATGTAAGGGAGACAGATCAAAGGCACACCTGAGCACCAAGAAATATCGACCTGTCCCTAGGGGACATGTCATGGACTCTCTGGCCTTTATTTGATTGTAACTGATATCACTTGCATGTCTACAGTCATCTCAGCAAACCTCACCTGTCCAAAAGGAACTAATGTTCATAGTCAATCTCTCAACCACCCCAAACATGGAGCCGAGCTCCTCCAAGGACACATCTCACAGTGCAGTCAGTCACAGGAGCTAGATTCTTAAGGGTTATTCTCCAAATCCTCCTCCTCGTCCTAACTCCCCATGTCAAATCAGTATAATTCAAATCAGGTCCCCAATTACTTATTAAGCCTACTCTAGGATATGTTTTGAATCCATCTACCGCCTCCATTGTCCTACAAAGCACCATTACTTCTCAACAATCTTAGGCAATGGAGTCCTTATTTTCTCCATATCCAGTTTTCCCTTCTGTGATGCATTCCACACAGAATCCGGAGGACTCCTTTTGTCTTAATGTATTTTATTTATTATCACCATACTCACTAAAATTGTTCAGTGCTTTCCCATTGCACTTAGAATAAAGCCAATTCCTACAAAAGCCTACAAGACTTTGCCCTCACCAAACTCATCTCCCCTGTTTACCTTGCTCCAGTGACTCCTGCCTTCTCTCCATTCCTTGAACATACCCTTCATGTACTGTTCTCTCTGTATTTACCTGCAATTGGTCCATCCTTAGAGAGACCAATCCACAACTCACCCAACCATATTAGTTCTCTTGATTAATTTCTCCCTTTTAGAATTCATCTTGCTGCATAGTACAAATGATCACCTAGTCTGTAACTTTATGTAGATTTGTATATTTATTTGCTTAATATCTTCTTCCCTGCCAGACTGTAAAGACCATGCGAATAGAAACCTTTCTCACTATATCCCTGAAGAATAGGACTAGTTTAATATCCAGCATGAGCCTCATAAACACTTGATAAATAAAGGAATCTAAATGTAAGATCCAGTAGGGCAGGAATCAAACTAGTTTCCTATTAGGTCTCTACTACCTAGGGATCTCTATCTTAGGAACATTAGTAGATGTCCCCAAAATATTAGTTCAATAAATAGAGGAGAGGGCTCACTGTTTTTTTCCCCACTAAGAGCTAATCCCATTGAGAGTCAGGCTTAATTATAGGAAATTTCTCAAAGTGAGTTGGATTCTCTCAGTTTATCACTTTTATAGTTCCACCCTTTGATCAAAGCCTGACTACACAGAATAAGATTAGTGTCTCTGCAGCATGAAGCTGGGACATACCATGTCCCTCCTATGTCTTCCTTCAACCAGTCTTCAGTGAATGGTATGACTTCCAGATGCTTCCTCATTCCTCTTGCTGTTCCCTGCATATATAATAGTTTTGTAACTTTTCCTCTTGAAATGCATTGTCCCAGACTGTATCTGTGACACATAGTAAGCTATTCCACATTCCTATACTGGATATTTTTATTAGCTTTGCCCAATGATATACTTTGGCAGTCAGACTCTAGAATTAATTTATATTGACCTTTCAGCATACTATTAAACCCCAGGAATGTGATTAAGCCAGGTCATATACTTCCAGTACTTATGCATTTGATTTTCTAAACCTAAGTTAGGATTTTACATTTATCCCTAGTAAGTAACCATGAGATTTAACTCTGATTTCCATACTTGAGATCTTTTTAAGTCCTGGTTCCCTCATACAGTGCACTAACTCGTTGTCTCAGTTTTATGTCATCCAAGATCCCCAAATGTTGACTGTACCTTCATTTTTAAACTCCGGTCCTTCATCTTCTAAGAAATCACTCTCTTCTAGTTCATGGTCATCTTTCTTATTGCTCCTTCTCAGTCGCCTGTGAGGCTTTCTTCTTTTTAGTCATCCATTCATTCATCTGGTAACTGATAAAAGAAATGGTTGGGGATCTCCTCTGTGCCAGGGACTGGGCTAGTGTCTGGACCAGAAATATGAAGATGAACAAGTCACGGCCTTTGTCCTCAAGCCTGTTTCCCAAAAGCCCCATAGCTTTCACTTATTACCAGGCAATTTTACTTCTAAACATTGTTAAAAATGTATACTGTGCTAAATTCTAAACCAATGTATCCAACCTTATAAGCTCTCTTGAACTGTAGATGCTTATTTTCAATGGTTTATTAGGCTTCAATTCATATTCCTACAAAAATCTTCAAATTCAACCTGGCCAAAACTTAACTCATTGTTTATCACTACCCCTAACCATCTCTAGGACACTACCTCTATTCCTGATCCTGATTGATGGTACCATCATTTGCCCAGTCATCTAAAGTAGCAAACTGGAAGTTATCCCAGATTTCCTATTATTTATCTTTCACCTAAAATGGCTCACCAGGTCCTGTCAATCCAATCCTGTAAATATCTCAAATACCCCTCTTCCTCCACATTCCTACTGTTATAAGTTTAGTTATCGTCTGTCAAATGGATTATTCTTATATTATTCTAACTGACTTCCATACTTCTAATCCCATTCTTCACAGATCCATCCTCCACATTGCTGTCAAGATGCCTGAAAGAAGGGAGGAGGTTCATAAAACATGTATTTGGTATAGTAACAAGATTTCAATGCACAAAAGAAGTAATAAAACATGAGGCAGAGAAAAGATAATCTAGGAAAAGAATTTGGAGCCAGGGAAAATATCTAACAATTCTTCGTTCTTACTGGAACTCTGATGCTGCTCTGAGTGCTTGGCACGTGTTATCCCACCCAATCACAGACACGCCTATGAGGATTGATAAGGAAACTGAAAGTTTAGCATGTCCAACGTCACTTTGTTAGTAAACTAGTAGATCTGAACACAAATTGTCTGTCTCTAGAGCTCATGCTCTTAATCACTCATTATGCTGCCCCCTAAGAATGAAATAGAAGTACAAAAGTTATGCCATGAAATTTTATATGCTTGCTAGAGGCAGCCAACAGCTTTAACTCTTGAATGCCAAACAGCCAACATGAAAGAAAACAGTTGTTAAGATTTACAGTGTCAGAAAATAAAAGCAAACAAGTTGCCCATGGAAAACACTGCACTGCCTACTGCTAAGACAAATTTAAAAAAAAAAAAAAAAAAAATGAGGGCAAACTGACATAAGTCAATTCGGCTGCCCAAAACTGTCAAATTCTTCCATAGCCTCTGTTGGTCACAGGTACGCAAGAGCCATAAGATCATGACCTGAGCCAAAACCCAGAGTCAGACACTTAACCACCTGTACTACCCAGTGGCCCCCTGACTGCTAAGACTTCTGTAGACAGTCATCAAGGAGTCTCTGATCCTCCTGAACATGGGTATAAACTGTAGTGTAAGCAGATAATCCATAATTTGCACCAGATTCTCAAAAGGGACCTTGACCCACCAAAAGATAAGAAGCATTTTTCTAGACTATTTTTTTTCCTTCCAGGACACACCTGTTGGTCTCCATGGCAATAGTTTTATCTGAGTCATCTGGGTATATTTTCTTTTCCTCACAAATTTCAATTTAAAACTTTATTGATTTGGTCAAGAAATCTCCTGCCCAATCTTTTACCCTTTTCCTTGGAAAAGGCACTAAATGTCCCTTCAGCAAAGCCCTTCTAATGTGTGAGCACCCATTTTGTAAAGGACTTCTCCCTGGCCCCACCACCCAGCAGATTTTAAGTTGAATGCTAAGGGGTGCATTTCAACACGGGAAATGTACGAAAAGAAACAAAACAAAACAAAACAAAAACAAAAAACCTTCCCCTTCCCAGGTTTTCCTCCTTCTACCCTGAGCTTCATGCTTGGGATCTCAAAAATCTGGATGGAGAAAGAGCAAAGGCCACCACCACCTTGTTCTAAACACAGAGCTCTCTGGAAGCGCGGAAAGACCTGTGAAGAAGCTCATGTCACTAGAAGCAAACTGCAAATGCTTAGAAGTGGATTTGTCACCATGCACAAATCGCGGATCAGTCTCTATTGTCCTGGTGGCTCCAAGCCGGGAACGTGTCTATCTCCTTGTTGACATAGGGCGGTCCTAGAACAAAGAAAGTTGATGACATAAACATATCCTTTTTCCCAGCACTTGAGTGTGTGTGATTTAACCTTTAACTCTTGCTTGTTGATGTAGGTGAGATGTCAAATATTTTCTACTGAACTCTTTGGCAACTGTTTAAAGTGTTTTCATCACTCATCCAGTAAGGTGAGGCCAGACTCCGTTTAGCCAGCACAGAAGAGTCGCCTCCCCCACCCTCTCTCCTCTCTGCCACTTCCCCCAGACTGAAACCGGACAGCAGCGACAAAGAGCAGGGATCAGCCTGGTAGTCACTGTAAATCTGCAATTACTTAAAGTGTTGCTTCCTGTTTTTTTGAAAGAATACTCTCTTAGCACGGAATAGAGACTGAGGTCTTGTGACCAACTGTGAACAAATGATTTAAATTGTGACAATAACGGGTCCAGTATCAGATACTGTAATCCCGTTTTCATCCTCCTTTAATTACTTAGACTCGGACAAAAAGCCTCTTACTTCCTCTAGATCCAACCTCAGCCATGAAAAAAACAAAACAGTGTCTTCTGCCCACTTCATACTTGGAGGAAACCCATTCCAACTTTTCCTGAGGCTGAACTCATCTGTCTACTCATTCAAGGCAAATATTTTAAATGGATATATTTCTGTTTAATGTTTAAGCCAAAGGTATAAAGTTCTTGCTCGTTTCGCCTTTGCAAGACGAAGGTCCTCCCACCACCAAAAGGAAAAAGAAAGTATAAAAACTCTCCTCAGGGTAATTTCATTGTATTTTTTTTCTTAGTGGTCCTTCTTATTCCCTTAGATATAGACAACGCTGCTGAAAAACACAGGCTCTTAAGCTACCGGCAAGATAACAGCCCATACGTAACACGCACCTGGAGAAATCAGTTTGGGTGAGCCAGATGCCACCCATTAGCATTTTAATCTTTTCAGTCTGGAGCTTGCACTCATTTCTTGGAAAGGAAATCTCTGTCTCGTTAAAGAAAACTGGTTATGCCAAATGCACAAAAGTAACAGGGGAGGCGGCAGGGTGGGGGTAGGGTGGAGGAAGGTCACTGCATGACTCAGAGAAGCTTGGCTTCTATAATTAATATTTTTAAGCCATCTTACTTCATGTTGAAAATAGAATTATATGGTCAGAGGGAAAAAACTAACACATAGCTAAAGCAGGGTTTCTAAATTATACATATACACACAGATACTATATGTATATGTCAAAGTATACACACACACACATACGTATAAACACACATAACCAAAGCTGGGTGTGTCTTCTCTGTGTTTATTGGATTTAGATTTTTAAATCATCCGTGCCACGTAATAGAAAATTACCTCAGCTGAAAGGTCTACTGGTCAGCTTGTTAAAAATCTTTCTACAAGAGTGTTTCAAGTAGCCATCAGCTCAATTCCTATCCCACCGGTCATTTAGAGCAGTCATATCCATGACTGCACCTTGAGAGGAAGAGGTGCAAAATCAGACACTTTGGGAACCATGAAGCCTATCTCAGACACCATCTATGCATCATCACTCCACACACTAAGCAATTCAGGGACCCAAGGGCTTTAAAGAGTTCACGTATGAGTCAGAAGTGCCCTGAAGAATTGCCACCTAAAGATATCCTTTGACATCAAATCTTTTCTCTGTAGAAAACAAATCTTAGGGAATTGATAAAGTATGGTGCACACTTGCTAAACATCAGCCTCACATTCATATTTAAGGTATATAAAATTTCTGAATCACCAGTTAGAGAATATGAAAGTTGACACGGTTCAATCTGACAGAGCCGTGGCTCTTCAGGGAGCTAAGCTTCGTGGGGTTCATATTTTAACTCACGGGTAGACACGGAAAGGGCAAGAACAAAGGGCAGAGGTAAATAAAGCTGTGCACAATTCCAGAGCAACTCATTTCAGGGACACAATTTAGTTAAAAGCCAGCATTACTTGACTGAATCGAACAGGTTTTTAAGGATCAAACTTCATCAAATTATTTTTGATAGGGCAAGCAGAGCCTGCAACTCCTCAAACTGTGTTTTGCTTTTAAAAATTATTTCATTCAAGTTATGTGGCAAAATATATTTTTGTGTGGAATTTATGAGCCTCGGGGTCACAAAATGGCAGCACCATACTTAAAAGGAAAAAAAAACCAAAAACCAAAAAACAAAAAAACAAAGAAAGGGAACCAGGATGGGGGCTTTGGGAAAGCACCTTGTGGGGAAGACCACCATTATGAATTTGAGTGTCAAAGAAGCAGCAAATGGAAAATAGCCTGTTCAGTCATAGGGAATTTAAATTTGTCTCGTATCAAAGTGTTCACTGCTGCAGACTTTTGCCAGGCACGTGCCCTGACCCCTTCCTCTGCTGTTGACAAAACCCACCATTTGTTAGAAAATTAACAATGATATCATGTCATTGAAATCATATGCCCACAAATCCAAATGCATACATATAATGAACACACACATACACAACTTGCTCACTATTGTAAATCAAATAAAGCATTCAGGGGCTACTTATAATAGCATTCTTATCAGATGAGTAAGTGAATGATGACCTAGCATGTCCCTTCGTGCATTCTAAATTAAGGAACACACCAGACCCAATTCCTTAAGAGACTCTTTAGGAAATAAGGGAGAGGTCTGAGGACGGATCACTCCCTTTCCCCATGGTGGAAAGCTCCTGTGCATTTATCTCCAGACTCCTCACCTTCCGAGTTTCTCCTTCCAGCCCGCCAGCCATCATTCGGTCGTTGGCACGCCTCTTCTTGCCATGTAGTTTCACATTAGTTTAAATTCTCCTATACCATGCTGACTTGCATGCTCTCACTGCTACAAAGTCCCATTGATGTTGCTCAAAATTCCTGGATCACTCAGGTATGTGCTAAGGTTCATTTGGGGGATGCAATGTCCCTAAGACAAAGCATACAGTAGTTGGCGTTTGTGATGTAATATGTCAATGTATCAAGACAATTCAACGGGGGGGAAGAATCAATTTACTCTAGCGGAGTGAAAGAATTCAACTGATTGTTTTTTGGCCTCCTGCTTCCAAAACAAGGAGTTGACTGACCTTTTTCTTCCCTCTACCTCCAGCAACTCAGTTCGTATTCATGGTTTTGAACCTAGGGTTTCTTCAGGGGCTCTTTTCTCTAGACTTGAATAAGGCATATGAAAAAGGGGAAAGGCAATCAAGAACATGCTGATTTTTAAAGTCAACAAAAACAACTTTCGTCTTTAAGTAAGAGGAAACAAGGTCCAAGCAACACACACACACACACAACGAATACAATGTTAACTATAAAATTAGTTTTAATGTACTGAATCTGCTTTCATTTAATTTGCTTAAATGATAATATAGAATGTTGGTAATGGTGCTATAAAATGGCACTCTTATTGGAGTAATTATACATCGACACATCATTTTTGGGAAAATAACTCCTGCGGTGCAGGCAAATTTTAAACATAAGTTGGCAGTTTACTTAAAATTTTCAGGCTCTTGACCAGTAATTCTACTACTATAAATGTAGGCTATAAACAAAAATCTGAAATGAACACCAAGATTTATGTAGAAGGCTATTATTCCTTATTACATCAGTGTTATAAACAAAAAAGACTGGTAGTAACAAACATTCTGATGATAGGTATATATTTAAAGTATAGTCACTTTATAGGAATTAATACTAGGTAGACATTGGAAATCAGATTTTCCGAGTACCACATGACATAAAAGTGTATGCAATATTCAAGAAGAAAATTCAGGATATTAAATTGTATCTGTAGCAGTTCTCAATGTATAAATATATGTAAATAGATACATATGAATAAAACACAAATACAGATAGAAGGAAATTGGAATGAAATATACCAAAATAGTGGCTATATTTGGATCGGAGGATTATAAGTGATTTTGATATTATCTTTCTGCTTTTCTGTGTTCTCCAAATTTTCATAATTCACATGTGTAAAAACTCTTAAATCCAAGCAACATTTTGTTGTCGACCTCTGTAATCTTCATCAACTTTATTAAATTCTTTTAAGTAACGTGAGTAGCACTCAGGTTTCCTTCTTTCTAACATTCTTACCTTGATTTTTTCCCCTTAGATCCTGCTGCTGACTCAGTTCCCCAGCTTGCCCTTTTGCCTTGCTGTAGAAACTCTGATAGGCGCCCTCCTTATGCTTTAGACACCTGTGTATTAGCTCTTTGTAACTTCCTCGTTCAAATATCATAGTCGATAGTCAACACATCTTGGGTAGGAGGTCCTGAAAACAGAGCCTAAGAAAGGGCTTCAGATAGATGTGATTTGAGGGAGAGATCTTAGGATAAACCAGAAAGGAAGTAGAGTAAGCAGGACAGTGAAGGGGAAAGAGCCACGGAAGGATGGGGACTCAGGGGAAGCGTAGCCTTGACTGGTGAACGGGAGACCGGAGCGTAAGTCACACCTCGGATGTCTCACCTTGTGGACATGCTATGTGACCAGGCTCTTGTACCCCTAAACCTGGCAGTCATAGGCCACTCTGGAGGGTGGGGGGCATGGTGACGCTTCTACCTCCCCAGCAGGTGGCTCTCATCAACTAATGGCAATTCTCCAGAAAGAACTCAGAACACCTTAGGAGGATGCACCAACTGGCAAAGGAAATCTGGTAGGGCACCAAAAGAATCTACTGCCCATGGTGATTCTGGAAAAGAGGAGAAGCAAATTGTTAGGGGGCAGTTTTAAATGAATCAGGTACAGTCAAAAGGACACGCTTTTAAAGTGATGCTCCCATCCCTACTGGAAGAATGCAGATGCATTATTATCGTAGACCACAAGCAGACTGGATCATATGAAGGCATTTAAAAATCCCCCAAATTTTTAACATAGGAGCCTAAAGAAACTCCTGCTTAAATGAGCCCCTCTATTACTCGAAGATCCTGAGAAAGTTTGAACAGCAGGTATATTTAATTTCCTCTAACACTAATACTTTTTCCATACAACCTTGAGCTTCATAAACAGGTGCTAGAGTTCCCCTAGAGATGGCTTTATGTTGGAATCGGATGAAAGGGCTCCTTTGTCCAGTGGTGCAAATTACTGGGACACTAGAATAAGAGGATCTATAAACTCTGCTATAAAAAACCTCCACCATCGCTGGCTTTGATGTCTTGGTGTTGCCAACAAATACGATATACTTTCCAAATGTTCCTCTTCATTCACTCATGCTCTGTGAGCTGAGCTGAGGGGGATAGATGAGGTATCCCTCTGTTGCAGAACAATTTCGGTCTTGTGAGAATGACCTCAGATCTTTTCAAGGCTAGGTCTGCAGGTTCAAAATCTGCTGTCACCTGAACGAAGAAGTCAGTCAAATCTATTACTGGCTGTTAGATAGGCCCCCAAACTCCTTCCTTTTCAACACCTTATAATCTGATTGTGGAGACCCCCAAAAAGAGCATGTTTTTCTAACTTCCTCACAGATCAAACAAAAAGAGCCCCAAAGCAGATGGTGAAAATGTTGACAAGTATTTTAACATAGAAGGTACAGAATAGGGAAAAGAGATGGTTAGAAATGCTAGAAAAGAATGAAAGGAGTGGAAAGGAAAAGAGACATTTGAAAACATCTTTCTCTTTACTAAGCAATTTGTCTCCCAACTTTTTTGTGGTTCCAGTGATAGTCTTCAGGCAACTTGGTGATGTCATTTCCTTTCAATCGGCCAGTTACATAAAGATTGGGGAAGAGCCAAGTAAAACAGCCCTCAAACAGATGGCCATGTGTGTAAATGCCAGAAAGTGAGAACAGCCATTTGCAGTTTTTTTTTTTAACCCCACACATGGTATAATGTTTATTTTACAACCTCTCTTATAGACTTATGTGGATCATTCTTGTCATTTTTCTATGGAAAAAAAAAATCCCAAAGGAAGCACTCATAAAATACAAAAGGCAAATCATGAAACAGTGAAAAATAAGGTAACAAGCGCAAGTGAGCATTGCATTGAGAGAATACAAACCATCAAAGAGTGGCCCGTGTAATGCTATTCGGTGGGAGGGGGGGATCAAACATGCTAGAAAAAAACCTCTCTGTCAGGAAATTTCAAGTGAGGGAGATTCTACAGCTAGGCAATAAATTTGTCTTATGATCTTCAAGAAATTGGAAATGAAATGCCTGTGCAATTTACAAAAAGCCACACTTTCTAGATTTGCTTTTATCCCTTCAAAACAAATCTAAATGTGGCTACAGAGTTCCTTCACAATGAGTGGTCTACATAGCTCCCTGTTCCAAGTACATATTGATGCAATCAAGAGGAGTTTACACTTTTGTAACTGTGAAGAATTTCAGTTATGCATAATAAAACACAGCAAGGAGTTTGAGGCTTTTCAGCTTTGAAGCCTAAATTCTGTTCTTGCTGTCCACAATGACTGATAACAGCATTTTCTGTCCTTGCTGCTAATGAAAATGAAACATGGGTGTTCTTTTAATACCTAGGAAAGCACGTGTTATGCAGGTTCAAAGAAAAGTAAGTTAATCCTTCGTAACCTCTACCAATTAGCTTCCTTTGATATTTTAATATTTCAGTTAAATAAGGACATGTAAATTAAAAAAAAATCTGACCCTCTTAAATCCAAATGACATAGGTATCAGAGGTGGGGGGAGTGATAAATAATAGGCTAATCATGGTCCTTCTTTTGATTGTTTTCTTCTTTGTTGAAATGTCTCTTTTTTGGGGGGGGATTAAAGAATTTGCTTTCTCTTTCATCCATCAAATTTCCACAAGTATATAATTATGCATTCTAGTCTCTACTTGAGTAGATAGCCATAAAATGCCAGATTTATTGGTTCACAGATATTTATTAAACAGCAATTATGGGCCAATGACTGAGCCAGAAAGGAGTAATAGATAAAGAGATACCACCTTGAGAGATCACTACTGAAACAGGTCAAAATATTTTCAGATTTTTTATTTAAATATTACTTCTTTGGTTTTTTTCAGAGCTTTTGCCTACTTTTGTGCCATTCCAACATTTGGATCCCAGGAAAATCTTTGGAACTCCGTTATTTCCTGTGCATTCTATACCTCTTAGGTCTGGGAAGGACAGTTTTAGAGACCCTATTACCTTGAGGTAGGATTGTGCCCTCAAAAGGGCTTTCTGCTTATTTTGGATCCTGCTGCCTGAACTCCACCAAGCAGAGTAATAAGTTCCATATGCCCATTTTTTTTGAAGAACACATTTTCAAAGCAGCAAATGTTTTGATGGATTGGCTCTTGGAGAACCTGAATACTGTTATACACATCGTTTAGCATTTCACAAGACCCCTACTGTTAAATTCTGGGAACAGGGCCAGGGTAACCTACCTACTGGTGCTCTAAGTAACGTGAAAATATTGAGAATTCTTAGCCATCATGCTTCACTAAGACATATCTGGAATGTGAGGATTTCATTACTGCCATGGAACTGTGTGTGGGGGTGGGGGTGGGTGGGTGGGTGTGTGTGTACATTACAAGTAAAAGAAAGGAACAGGCCCTTAGAGTCAAGCCATGAACAAAAAAACTTGCACTTTTAAATCTTTCATCTAAGGTAACTATTGAATTCTGAACTTAAATATATGAGAAACAATGGAAAGAGACCAAAAAAATACAATAATAAGTATGCAGTAGGTTTTAATGTTGCTTTCTCCAGGTAAAGAATTTCATAAAGCCTTCTTGCTTGCCTCGTATTATCATCTCTGTGCATCCTGTATTACTCACATGAATAAGCATTCTTTGAATGTCTTACCACATTTGCTTAAATCTAATATTCTTCTGGGACACCTCTCCTTCCTTCCCCCATCCCCACCCTGGGATTCTGAATCAGTTGATCTGGGGTTGGGTTCTGGAATTTCTATTTTTAAGAATCACCTCAAGTCTCTCTCAGAACCCAGTATGAAACCTTTAGGAAATTTTAGGAAACGCTTTAAAAGCCAAAAATCAAGACTATATCTGTGTACACCCACCAATCTGCTATTCCTAATTATTTTTTCTTTTAATTTATTGGCTTCTGAATTACTGTCATGCAATCTATCCTTTTGTTAAAATCTTATTTCTGCATTTGATCTTTCACATTGTTCCAATATCTGTCTTGCAATAAAAATGCTATAGGTGGGACACTTATAAACAACAGAAATTTATTTCCCACAGTTCTGGAGGCTGGGAAGTCCAAGATCAAGGCACCAGCAGATTCGGTGTCTGGGCTACTCTCTGTGGTTCATGGCCTGTGCCTTGGACACGTAACCTCAGATGGCAAAAGAGACAAGGGTGATCTCTGGGGTTTCTTTTATAAAAGCACTACTGGCCGTTCATGAGGACTGCATCCTCATGACCTACTCACCTCCCAAAGGCCCCATCTACTAATACATCACATTGAGGGAATAGGCTTCAACATACGAATTTTGGAGGGACACAAATATTTCGTCCATACCATGTCTCTTTGAAGAAAATATTATCTACAGGTGATCGGAGTATCCAAAGTGATAAATAAAATTTTTATTGCTGAGAAATTTTAATACAATCACTGCCACTCACTCATTTATCCGGCAAACATGTATTGAGCACCAGCTGTGTTAGGTATTGCATGGAATAGAATTAAAACATCATTGGTACCTTAAGTGGCTATTCATCCAATCTGTGAGATAAAACTTAGAAAAATAACCACAATACAGTACAGAATGTTTTAACATGCATTACGGATGTACATAAAAAGTACTTAGAAATTCAAAAGTCCGAGAAACTTTTTCTTACTGGTAGGATCAGGGAAGAATATCAGGGAGAAAATCATATTTTGAAGTAAACTCCTTGTGAGATTTCTAGAGAAGGAAACCACATATAAAAAGTGCGGGACAGGAAAGAATAGAACATGCCATCAGAAGAAAACATGTCCGATCTGGCTAGAGTGTATGAAAAGGACTGATGAAGTTTTAAAGGAATTTCAAAACTGATCAAGTGGCTTGGGATCAATTCTGTATAGTACAGGAAGTCATTGAAGGTTTCTGAGCAAAGAACTATCCTTATCTGGCAAAATCACATTCACCCAGCAGGAACATCTAGGAAGGTCCGGGGCAGGAGACAAGCTGGCTGCACGAACTTATTTGGGGGCATTAAAGTCGACCCAGGAGAAGTCATAAAACCTGCATTAGAATCTCCTTCTCCTGCCCTTAGCCACTGGCCTCTCTCTTCCTCAGATACATTTACTTATGATGCCGCCATCTTGCTCTCAGCGTCTGTGAAGAAATATTTTTGATTTTTGCTTCTTTTTCACCAGAGAGTCTTCAAATATGTCTTAGTTAAGAAGTACACAGGAAGGTAGGTTGAGCAGGATACATAGAGAGTAACTGTTGTTCTCAACAAAAAGTAGTGATAACCCCCACTTATTAGGGACACAGTATGCACATACTGGGTGCTGGGTGCTCTGCATATAGCTCTTCAATTCTCAAACAGCCTCCTGAGAATGGTACTATGATTTACATTTTAAAGATGGAGAAACTGTGGCTTAGCTCAGCTCATTCCACACATGATCTAAGGATATTGGGTTAATGTTGATTTCCTCAGGAAGAACCCAGAATCTCTCACTCTGGAATAGTTCATCACCTTGCTCTATTCTTAATTCTAGCTTTCAGTCAGAATGCGCTAATAATCAGTGTTCATTAAATCTGAGGGAAGTCAGCCAGAGAGCCAACGAGGGAATGGATAACGAGGAGGAGGCAGGGAATGGTCTAGGACATGAGGTTCCAGGCGCCACTGGGTGGAAATGGGGCAGAAAAATTAGAATGCTGATGACATTGTTAATTCTTAATATAAATAACTCCTTATAATATCACTGTAGATGTTGTGGGGACACCAGGGAAATTGAATCTGAGGCCTTCTGAGGAAGTATTCTCAGTTGATTAAAACTCATTCAGACTAAATGGACAGTATTAGGTAAAGTTGAATATTCTCAGTAGAGACAAATAATCTTTGGGCTTCTGTTGTCACGTGTTTCTGCCATCAAGCACGTGTTTCTGCCATCAAGAACGGCCACCACAGTGGGTCTAATACCCAGCAGCCTTCCCTCCTAACTGCATCTAAAATTGAGGAAACATATTTCATCTTTCTGAACTGACTACAACCATGCAGTGTCTGGTGAAACCAGATCAGGTTGAATAATGAGAGCGTGAAATTGCATCCCATTTTTCACTGGAAGATGAGAATATTTAATAGAAACCAGGCACGAACTGAGATCTATGAACTCATTTTATCAAAATGTCCCCTTGGTCACAATTCTCATGGAAAAAAATTATAGATTCTTCCTCTTGGCAACGCTAAATATTCCTGATTTATCCTCAAAAATAAAGACAGGCTAACGTGCTGTCCAGCCACAAAGCTCAATGACCAGATGAGATTGTGTGATAAAATAGCCCATTTTCCCTTTTTCTCCTGGCTAGACACTTTTCCTGGGGTCTTTCTCTTTCTGCAGTCTCTACTCAGACTCACTGTAACTGGTTGTGTCTGAAAATGACACCATGTTTCTAAATGCCGCAGTTTTCGGAGGAGAACTAATTGCATAATATGGTGCAATAAACCGCCATGCTCATCATGGTTTTCCACTTTGCCAAGCTGGAAGCTAAACGTCAGAGCAAAGGCCTCCTCAAGGTTTTATGGAGTGGGAAATTTTGACTGTAGAGAAAATTAGACTAAAAATAATTTATTTGGTATCCATCCATCCATCTATTTCACAAATATTTATTATCTACATGGCACTCTGCTAGGTGTTATGGGGAAACTTTCTGAAAAGTAATTATGTACCACTGCAAATTATACCTCTGTGACACATCCAAGTGGAGGTGCACAATGCTTCTGGAGATGAACACAGAAATGATGTAAACTGTGCGAACACAGCACCGGACTGGGTTTAATTAAATGTGTGCTCATAAGATGAGAATGAGAGCCCTGAGAGCATATGCTTCTGCATTTCATCAGTGTGCTGAGGTCACGTCATTTCCAAGTGCTGGATGTGGAATAAGCTGTCTATTTTACATCTACGAGATTGTGTCTCAGTTATAATTATTTTTCTATCTTTTATGCATGTAAAAATTGGTACGTGGCTTATTATATTGTTATAATAATATGTTGTATATATTATATGAAATCACATTTAATTTGTATGCATATCTGTGTGATTGGTTGGTAGGTAGAAAGAAAGAAAAGAAAAAGAGGAAGAGGAAAGGAAGAAAGGGAAGAGAGTGTGAAAAGAAAGCCCATGCCTTTCCAGATTCTTCCATTCCTCCTTCCTCAATAAAGTGAATGCAATTTTCTACAAATTAAAGTAAAAAGGTCACATTATATTTTTTCTTTAAAAATCTAACTTCAGTGCTTCACTCACCAAGGTTGATGAGAAGTTTTTCTTGGGATCTGAAAGCTCATAGATGTCCCCAAAAGAGATCTCTCCATCACCATCTTTCCATGTCTTCTTCCACAACACTGGAGCTGGTTGGGCGCGATTCTCTTTCACTGGTCTCACACCTGGTCACTGGCTCAGCTGCTTGCCTAAGCCACACTTGGATGAGGGGGGCTGGGGTGAGGGCCCACAGCGATCATGGGAACCCCAGCTCTTCCCCCCAGCTTTTAAGTACCCACCACCTCATCTGAGAGTCTGCCGCATTTGAGAAGAGACTTGCAGCGCTTTCTTTCTCTGGTTCCCACCATCCAACCACTTTCTTGATGTGAGGCTACTTCCCTTTAGGCTCTCAGGAATCCTGTCCATTTTAGACAAGGCAGATTAAACACCTCTGCAGGTTAAAACTTGAAAAAATAAAGAAAAAGTAACATTTCCCCTGAGTTGAGAGAAATCCAAACTGAAGAATTCAAAGACTTATCTCTCCCCTTGAGAGGAAGATGGAAACCTGTCACTTTTTTCTGTATCACAGATAATTATTCATAATTACGGATTTATTGCTATCTACTTATCTACATCTGTGTATACATCTACATATCTATTATCTATATCTCTTTATATAACAATCTAAATCTAAATCTACATCTCTATTATCTATATCATATCATAGGTTATTTCTTTTTTTTTAATTTAAATTCAAGTTAGTTAACATATAGTGCCTTATTAGCTTCAGGGTAGAGTTCAGTGATTCATCAGTTGCACATAACACCCAGTGCTCATTAAATCAAGTGTCCTCCTGGGGCGCCTGGGTGGCTCAGTCGTTAAGCGTCTGCCTTCGGCTCAGGTCATGATCCCAGGGTTCTGGGATTGAGCCCCACATCGAGCCCCACATCGGGCTCCCTGCTCAGCGGGAAGCCTGCTTCTCCCTCTCCCACTCCCCCTGCTTGTGTTCCCTCTCTCCCTATGTCTCTGTCAAGTAAATAAATAAAATCTTTAAAAAAAAGAGTCTCTTATCAAGTGCCCTCCTTAATGCTCATCACCTAATTATTTACCCTACCCCACCCTCCACCTCCGCTCCCGCAACCCTCAGTTTGTTCACTAGAGTTAAGAGTCTTTTATGGTTTTCCTCTCTTTCTGTTTTTATCTTATTTTTCTTTAATGGATCTTTTGCCATATTGTGTTGTCAGCAAATCACCTTGATGTACTTATTATCTCTTATTAGCCACACCATTCCCTTGGAAATAATTGCAAAATCAAAAAAAGTATAGGGCTGAAAAGAATCTCGGAGTTGTTTATTTGGCATCTCCTAAACTTTGAATATTCCATTTACAACTTTGTCACACTCATATGAAATGGTCTATTTTTTTTTTTGATATTGAAATCAACTCATTTATTTTTTTAAGACATGGTTTTTAGGGGTGCCTGGGTGGCTCAGTCAGTTAAGCATCTGCCTTTGGCTCAGGCCATGATCCCAGGGTCCTGGGATTGAGCCCTGCGGCGGGCTCCCTGCTCAGTGGGGAGCCTGCTTCTCCCTCTCCCTCTGCTGCTCCCTCTGCTTGCGCTCTCTCTCTCTCCCACTATCTGTCAAATAAATAAATAAATGAATAAATAAATAAATAAATAAAATCTTAAAACTTGTTATTTTAGAAGTACATCTTATTAGCATAAGTGGACAAAGACTTGCAAAAAAATTGCCTGAAAACAAATAAAATGAAAACAAAATGTTGTTCCTATATTGTTCCTATAGCAGTCCTAACTGCTCTAATAGGCAAAGATTTTGAGCTTGAGACTGCTTCTTGCCCCATTTTTTTTGTGACCAAAAAGAGAATTTAAAAGGAAATAACTTTCCCATCATATGATTTTTTTTCTTCTTTAATTATGAGTTTAATATATCACCTAAAATAAACATGTATTATACTTTGGAAAAAACTGATGGAGTTCATTTCCTTCACTTTGCTCAAGAACTGAGCTTCAGAGAAAATGGGTTTATAACTTGCTCCTGAAAAAACTGAGAGTAGTCTTTGGGTTTCTTGACCTTGAGCTCCATGCATTTACCCACATCATCTACCTACCTTGCCTATAAGTTGTTATAGAGCCATTCGTTTATCTGTGTCCTGCCACTTTAACTGGATGGCAAGCTCACTTGCTTGAGGTCAGCAGCTATGACAATGTTCTTTGTATACTCTCCTGCATACTGTGGTTTTCACTCTATAGACACTCGAAGTCTGTCTATTTGGTGTAAAATGCCTGTGTTGTCATCATGAAATGTTAGGAAATTGAGATTGCCCCCTCTCACCTCCAGATTAGCATAAATGACCATCCTTGCCAGGTATTGTGCAAGAGGCTCGGGTGACTGAGACCCAGCCTCTGCCACCAGGAAATCCAGGTGGTGGGGAGGAGGAGGAGAGATGATCAGGGGGAAGACTTGCATAGATATAACTCTCCTAGAGGCAAGATATGTAATAATAGTGCTAGTATGAAGAACTTAAGGAGCACAGAGGAAAGAACCAGTATGAGAGTAAAAACAGATGAGGAATTAAAGTGGAAAGTGAAGGAAAGTGGAAGAGGAAGAAGATGAAGAAGAAGAGAAAGGAAAACATATTGGTTCAGAGGACTAGAACTCTTTGTGAAGCTGAGGGAAGACCAGCTCAGCTCAAATGAAAACACTAGAGAAGTCTCAGCTGTAGAGTGAGGGTCAAGAGTAGAGTACCCAGAGCTACCCAGAACAAGGTAATTCAATCGGAGTGACTTCTAAAATCAAAGTCTAGCCTGTGGAGCTAGATTGGCCACATTGATTCATAGTCTCTGACTCCAGCCTACTTAACATGGCCATGCTGAGATCATGTTGGTGGCCTAATGATTTGCTGCAAGCCAATCTCTATAGTGCTGGATGGGGAGCTTGTAGCCATGGGCCACCCAAGCCTGCAGGTAATGGAGCAGATGTTGAGGAGCAGTCCATCCAGGCAGCCGAGGTGGGGCCAAGATGTATGGCTTGACCTAACAGAAAACTGCCTTGTGTTCCATATAGGAACTTTTCTCTTTTCCTTGTTTCTTAACTTGCCTAAAGGCCAATTTATCTGCACGAATTCAGGCTTCCAGGAAAATTTGTTCCTTGGGTGGTGTCCATCTACAATTTCCCTTCATTGCCATTTTACCATAAACAGGAGAAAGCTCAGAGCAGCTGTGTTGGCAGAATCTGTTACTACTGTGTTTTTATGAAAATCTAGCAGCTTCCCAACCCCTCTTTTTTTAGCACCCCCCCCACACACACACAGCTTTCCACCCTCACACCCCTGCCACCCATCCCCATCTCTGCTCCTTCTCTGGACTCTTGTTATTTTTCTTGGAGATGTTCTTCTACATGTCAACCAACCATAGTAATTGGCCCTGATGTGCTAGAGCCTTATGGGGCCACTGGAGAAGGTTCACAGTTATGTCAGAGGAAGGACATTATCCAAGTTCACTGCAAGAGAACTAATTAGCTTCTAACAAAAAACCATCTCCAGAGAATGTGATGGTCTTGATGTTTAAACAAAAGTCACAGGCCAAAACCCCTCACCTCTACTGCTCATTTCACACCCAGATATAAGAAATCAATCTTTTCACATTCTTCTTGTGAACTTGAAAGGTTCAGTCATTTCTATCATCTAGTCAAATTCTTTGTCTTCTGAATAATCCCATGAAAGGAGAATGGGGGAGCTGATGACCTCCACATCGGAAACTAGCTCTCATTAGTCTATACTCCCCCAATCTAGCATAGTACTTAGTGCAGAGCTAATGCTCAAAGCAGAAGGCCTGCCAAATGAATGACTGATGAGATTTCAGGAATAATCCAGTTAGTTAAATGTAAAGGTAAAGTAGATATATAGATACCTGTTAACTTTCTGATCATTCAACCCATCATTGAAGTCACATTACCCATAGATTTCCTGTAGGTTACTCATAGTTCAAGTACCAATAGTCCACATGTGACTTCTTGGTAATATTCTTGGTGGTACTTTGTGAATTCTAAAGCACAGAAGTGTTGCTTTAATCTACATGATTTAATAGTTTAATTAATAAAGCAGATAGCCTGTAAGAAGCACTATTATTGCTTTGGGAGGTCAGCTCTGATGCTTCCAAGATAGTGCTTTCACAGAGCTGTCCCAAGAAGGAGTATATGAGTAAGTAGAGGAGGTGTTAAGAAATAGAGGAAGGTAGAGAGAGATAGCCTGTCTATAGCATGGGCCTCAAAATAGGGGAGAGGAAACAGGTCAAAGCACTGACTCCAAGTTTCCAGACACACTCGATGTTTTCCTGGAACAACCTTGCTATCCAGGAGAGTCTGATCTGGTAGACAGAGTATGCCAGAAGGATTCCAGGCTGTGTGCCTTGTGAAGTCAGGTGTCGAACAATCAGTATTGTGATTCCAAGTGGTCTATCTGGTTGAAAGCTAAACTCCTGTCAGTAGCTAAGGACGCAGGTAGAGAGTTGCAGGTATAAGAAAAACAGGTTGGAAAAAAACTAGGCAAGAACCCTATTAGAGGTTGAATTGGACCTCTCCCTCAATCGTGTATTGAAGTCCTAGCCCCAGGATCTGAGACTATGACCTTATTTGGAAATAGAGTTTTTGCCGAATTAATCAGTTAAAATGAGGACATACTGAGTAGGGGTGGGCCCCTAATCCAATATGACGGGTCTCCTTATGAAAAAGGGAAATTTGGACACAGACACACATGCACACACACATACAGGGAGAACACTATGTAAAGATAAAGGCAGAGATTGGGATAATATAACAGAAGCCGAGAAATACCAAATAGTGCCAGTAAACCACCAGAATCTAGGAAAAAGTCATGGAGCAGATTTCTCCCTCTTGGCCCGCAGAAGGGACTGACAAGACTGACACCTTGATCTCAGATTTCCAGCCTTGACAACCGTGAGGCCGTAAATTTCTGTTGTTGAAGCCACTGGTTTTGTGGTACATTGTTAGGGCAGCCCAAGGGAACTAATACAAACTCCCCTCAAGTCAACTGGCGAAGCTCCAGGAAACTGGGGCAAAAATCGGGACACCAAGGATGAAAGGCAGTCATGGGGACTAGGCGGATGTGACAGACATATGTGGGGGACAGCTGCAACTTGTCCAAGCTTTCTTAGTCCCCATCCCACAAATCCCAGATACTGGAAACAGAGCAAGCCCAATCTCACACACTACCCAAACCTCCCATTGCACTGAATGCTCTGGCCAGACTAGTCCAAAGCCTGAGGGGGCTGAGAACACGGGCTGAAATCCCTTTGCCTGTAGGGAAAGGTGGCAAGCACAGTTGGTATTTTACAGAGAAGGAGGAATCAGAAGTCATTGCCAGCCAACTCTGGGTTTGTGGTTCTTTTCCTGATACCCTCCCGCAGCCATCCCCCAAATTTTGTGTATGATACCTACCATCCCTTTGGTTCTTAAACAGGTTGGGCTTTTGAGATTTGGATCTGAGCGTACCTACCAGTAGCCTCGGTTCCCCAAACATCCCTCTTGCAAACATCACCCCCAGTATTTGTTTATAATACTTGAATTTCCTTTGGTTCTTAAACGGATTTTGCTTTTCCTAGTGGATTCTGCCACTAGCCCAGACTACCTGAATGTTCACCCTGTGTTCAGCATTACCCCACTTGTCGTTTCGGCTCCTTCCTGGGCTCTGCCCTCCCGTCTCCAGTTGGTGTGTCCTTCTCTTTGACTTCCTGATGAGCCACACCCCCAGACACTATTTCTGCTAAGTCTGTCTGATGGGACAGGACACCTCCCAAACAGGCGGCCAGCAGACAGATTGGGAAATCACATGAGCCAAAACAGCTGCTGTGGGATCGTTCGATAATCTAACATAGCACAAGTACAGAAAATGACTAGCTATCTAGACAAGGACAGCATTTTAGAGTAAGAAGGAATTTCAGAAATGCATCTAATACAACTCTTATTATACAGATAGGGACACAGATCAGCAATTTCAGAACTGCAAAGCTGGCTATTTGAAGAGCCAGCACATGGGGGCTAAGGGAAACAGGAGAAATGGCACCAAGCCTCAGGAAAGCTAAGATGGGCAGCTAAGCAGACTGTGCTGGTGAATAGCTTGTGGCTGAGGGTAGAGTGATAGGAGAAAGCACATTAAAAAAAAAGGCAAGAGTCTTCTGATACTGCATAGAGACCACATCAGGGAATTAATGTACCGGTTGTTCTCAGACTTTGGTGTAAAAGGTACAGATAGCCAGTCCTAAAGATTTAGGGTCTTTGGAGTAGTGACTAAGAGTCTGTGTTTTTCCCATGATTCTGAGGTAGACCAAAATGTGAGACTCGTTACTGATGTGAATATCATAAAGACTTGGTTTAAATCCCAGCCTTTCATAACCTGCATGTGAGCACATGTTTGTGCTGGGGTCAGGGATTGGGGTTGGGGGGAAGGGATAGATGACTTTTAAAGGATGACCTTAAAATTTGTAAAAGTTAAAGGAAAAACACAGTCAAGGGATTACTATTGTCATTTACAGTAACAAATTAAGTATTTGCTAACCCACTAGCATGAAGAATTAATATTGAATCCGAAGTTGAAGAAGGGGTCTGAACTGTCCGTGACAGGGAGACAGGGAAAGAGGCGCATGATTCATTTCCTTGCTCCAGTATGTGGTGTGAAAGCAGCTCTGTAATTCGATGGACTTCCTGTGACCCTAGATCCTGACAGTGCCCAGCTTGTCAGCACCTGAGCCCTTTAAACAGCATTATCAGCAGAGCTTCCAAGCAGAAGAAAAAGGCAAATTGTCCAGGGCTGCCTACAACTGAAACCAGAGCAGTGCAGACCTAGGCCAAGAGCAAACCTGGCAAGCCTGACACATGCACACATGCACACTCACACACACACACACATACACGCTCGCATGTGCGTGCACACACACACACACAGACATGAAAAAGCAACCCACATTGTTCTTTTTTTTTTAACCATCATAGTGTAGGAGTCACATGGTTAATACCTTTGCAAACAGCTAGCACTTAGTCATTTTTCACAGCTGATGGATCGTGTTTCCATTAGCCTTTTGGACTACATTAAAAAAAAAAAAAAAAAGAGCAACCACAGAGTCTACACTGAAATCATCAGAGAAAATGAGCTGGACTCATCCATGTTCCCCTCTTTCTCTTCTTTTGCCCTGTGCATAGAAATGCATATATTTTTGAAAACAAGGAAGAATTTGAGACCCTGTGAAAATTTTATAAAGTATTTCTCTGAATCACCCTCAAGTCATCCAAAAGGAGGCCTCTCCATCCCATTCCAGTAAATGTTATTCCAGTTCATGACTGTGCTTGCTGGCTGCTGCGAGGTCCCTGGGAACGACTTGGACCTGGCAAGATGGGCCTTCGGGGTAATGGCCTTCTCTGCCTGCTGGAAAGAATCATTTTTCAGTTCAAGAACAAATAGCATCTTTTGCATTTCGGTTGTTGGTTTTATTAACCAACTGTCTGCTGAAGACCCTTTAACCTAAATCCTAAATCCTGCTCATTTGGATCTGTTTCTAAGTCTTTGTAATCGATATTTTCATATATTCATCCACAAGTGGACATTGAATACCTACCTTGTGCTCTACACTGCATAATCATTATCTGGACATAAGCATTCTATAGGAAATATAAGACCCATACACAGCCAAGAATTCTTGGTTCATGTGAGATTAGATACGGGATTAAGTGTCAAAATTAGGTAGACATTCCAATTCCAAACAATTAAGTGTCAACATTAGGAGATGTTCAAATTCCAAACAATTTTCTCTTTTTCATTCTGTATTTGGGCACCTGAGGCATCACTCAGAAATTACCCAAAGTGGGGGTCTTGAGTCCAGCTGTAAAACCAAGCTTTGGTTCACATGCTCACCGAGGACATCAGATGATCCTGGATTCTGTGTAGGGATACTAGGCAATAGGCTTAATGAGAGTCATTCTGCTGTCCCTACTTTTTTTAACTCACGGTGGATGAATTAAATTTTGAATTTTAAATTTCATTTAAATCTGAAATTGCGGGGGTGCTATAAATGCATTTGTTGTTTCCCAAGGCATATCCAGACCAATAGTTTTCTTATTTCACATATTCTGGGTGACCTTGTGATAGCACTAGTGGGGAGAGGATGTTTCTAAGAAAAGACGTTGCCACTTGGGTGAGAGGATCTTTTTGATACGATGAAAATGTACTTACTTATTTAATTTTTAAAGACAAATTGCAGGTCTGGATTTATACAGGTTAAATTTAAACTGTTCATGTTTCTCTGTGACTTAGCTACTATATATATGTCTGTGCTATTTCAGGATCACTTAGAAGTAGATACCAAGGTAGCATTGGATTTGCAAGAGATTTACTGGAGCAGGGATAAGAAAAGGCAAAGAGATCCTTAAGATGGACATGCAGGTCTGCCATCAGTGGAAGGAGAGAGGGAGAGAAGGAGGATTGGGTTGAAAAGTTGCAGATGGCAATGCAGTTCCAAGAAAATTTTGGCCAGGCTGATGGGAACTCAGTGTTGGTGGAAAGACCTGGATCTCACAGCAATTGGCCTGCATTAGTTCCTCACAGCCCCACCTGTACCCTAAGCTCAATCATCAGCCAAGAGCAGCTCTTGAGCTGCAAGACTCAGCACAGACAGTGATGGAGCCAGAAGGACAACACCTGAGACCTCAGTCGTTTATCCCTAGAACAGCTGACATGAGCAACCCATTTCAACGTTCCCCACTCTATCAACACGACCATCATCATAACCAAAGTCTATGCGTTGGTTCATTCATTTGTTGAACAAGTCTTTATTAAGTCTTTACTATGTGTCAGGCACCATGCCCAGTGTTATAGATTCTATAGGAAACAAGCAAAGTCTCTGCCTTCATAGAATATATTGTATAGTATATTAATTCCCTTGAAAATACTGCCTGAGAATTGAGGGTCTCCTAGGCTAAAGACACATCGCACTCTTCTAATGGTTAAGAAAATGACAATTTTTGGATCTTCATTCATCGCGTCTAGTTTGGAGTTAAGTGTGTTGTCATTTACTTATTAGAATCTGCACAGAAATTCATCACAACCAAATAAAATGATCCTGCCTGTGCTCTATTCTCATCTTTTTATTTTAATACATTGGGTTGAGCAATTATGTAAGTCAGTATTTCTCAAATGCGTTTGCCCGCACAACCATTCCAAACCCTGTATCTTTGTGAGTTTTTCCTCCAATCGTTGAATGTGACATCTAAAATAGGGGATGACAGAGACATAGAGAGAAGGAGGAATATAGCAGGGGTGAGAAGAAACCATCCCAGGTGCCCCCCCAAAACTGATTTCCTGTTCCTACTTAGCTCATGCTTATTCCCATGTACTACAAAGCCTGAAATTCCATCATTAAAAATCAATCCCTTTGAAAAAAAATCAACCCCTTTGAGACAAGGATTAGCCTCTCCGGGCATTTTTTTTTCCAAATGGTAACTATTTTGAAAGAAATAATATACACATCACTAACACCTTTGTGTGGGTAAGGCTATCAGCCCACTTTTCCTGTTCATTGGACGAGGGGAAAGAATGTCACGTTGGAATCACTGGATGCCTGGAAGTGAGGGATCAGAACTGATAAGCTCTAAGTTTGTCTGTGGGCAAGACAGAGAGAGTGAAAAACACAAAGTTGCAACATCATCAGTGAGGTGGACAGTGATGGTAAGCTTGGTCTGCAAGAACCCAGGAGGAGGATTATTTCTGGACATGTTCTGGCATTTTTCTTATGTTGTCATTGCAAAGGTATGCCAAGCAACACACATTTCAAACCAAACCTGATTATGCAGAACAGTGAAAAACTAGATTATACCAATCTATCAGCTTGAATAAGTATGGCAGTTTCCGTTCATATTCACCACCTTCAGAGTTATCCTCAAGTAAAATTGTTTCATGGGTGAAAATGGGTTTGGACGGCCCTCGTCTTGCTTTGACACCCACCAATTCTTTTTTGTTCACCTAGCTGAAGAGCCTATATCCTGAGCTCTACCCAGGTCTCCCTGACCACTGTATCATGCTCAGGATCATTTCCAGCTTCCTACATACTACTACTACTACTACTACTAATAATAATACACCAGTACCCATCAAGTGCTTCATCTGCGCCAGGCATTTTGCATGCATTATCACATTTAACACCCACAACCCCATCAGGTGCCTAGGGTCTGTTATTATCCCCATTTCATGGATGAGTACATTGAGGCTCAGGAAGGTTCAGTAACTCTCACAGAAGAGTTGGGTTTTAAATGCAGACTTGTCTGGCAGTAAGCCCATGCACTTCCTCATACTTGATTAATTTTAGCTACCAGTTCAGTGTGGTGGGCACTGGGACCGTTCCAAAATCTCTCCTAGGGAGTGGTTCCTCCTCACATACTAGTCTGAATATTCCTTGTGCTTCTTTGTGTTAGTTAATTCATGCATTTGTGTGTAAGCTGAAGATGTGACTTACCCTTACTGGACTGGGCTTGAGAAATCTTGACACAAGACCCATTCCATATCAGTTAACCCTGGGCCAGAATTGGGGATCTATTTGAGTTTTTTGTAATAGCTCAGTATTGTATCCCCCCATGCTTTTGCACCTCCATCTTCAATAAGGTTTCTGGGTAAAAAATGAAATTTATTATTCTTTTTCTTTGGGAGAGACTATCACAAATGACAAACGATTTCTTTCATGATCTCCTGGTATGATTTCTAAGCAGATGTGATGAGACCACAGGAATGGCCTGGTATGCACTTTGAAATATAAATCAAGCCATGTGATTGATTAAATAATAAGTAGCCACTATTTGTGGCACATTAATTCACTCAATACACATTTAATGAATGTCTTCTCTGTGCAAGGCACTGTGCTAAATTCCAGGAACACAGTGGGAAAGAGAGACATATTTCCTGGCTTCAGGGAACCTACAGTTTACAATCCCAATCCCCAGTGTGCACGAGTTACAACCATATTTTTTGAGTACTTATGTGCTCGATGCTTTACATAAATGAATTCTAATCTTTACTACAATTGTGTGAAGTAAGGAGTGACAGTAGCTCCATTTTACAGCTAACTAAACTGAGGCTCAGAGAGATTAAGTCATTAATTCAGTGACATGTGGCTAGTATGGACCAGAGCGGAAATCCAAACCAGCTGTGTTTGACTAGAAAGCCCGTTCTTTCCATGATATTACTACCTATAAAGTAAGAATGAAGGAACCTCCAGTGTGGGTCTAGCCTTCATATTCTCTCTCTCACACACAAAGTAGCTGTTTGGGGGCCTAAAGAAACCCCTTTACCTCTTTATGTTTCATCTATCTTAACTGTGAAATGAAATGATAACCACACTTCTACAGGAATGTTTGAAAGATCAAAAAGCTATTAAAATGCTATGAAAACTTTTATGAATACTAAATATCAGTGTTAATTTAATATTGTGCTCCAATTTTATAATTCTCCAAAATTCTCAGTTAAGATGAATAAGTGTTCCTCTTGTAACCCAAGTGTGTATGAAGAGAAGGCCCATACAGCCTTCTCCACTCTAGGTGATGTTTTAAGCAAAAATTGGAGTTGCCTTTGGCTTCTCATAGGCAAACCTCAGCTCTCTGGAAAACTGTGCCAATGAGTATGAATCAGTTGAAAATCAATTTGACTAAATTGGTGATAAAATAAAAGTTCTGCCCATTTCAATAAAACATAGTAAAAAGAAAACACTGAAGCATATATAAAACAATTAACACAGCATCTGGCATGTTGGTTTTGCTGACTAAATTGGATATTTATATGGTTCCAGTGTTCCTGGCAGAGCTCCAGTTGTTGTAATAATAATAGCTTTCACTTTTAATTAATAATAAGATTATTAATTAACTAGCAGAGTTGCCAAACCAATCTGGAATATCGTAATTTTGCTGAATTATAAGTCAGAACTAGAAAGATATTGCTTTAAAGACCAAAAATTATCTATATGATCAGTTCTAATGATGTGATTTAGAAACATCTGCCTCCACTCACGCTCTCCCTGGGGGCCACGGAGAAGTCCAGTAAGGACTGACACGAGGTTAGGGGCCACGAATTTTGGAATGTTAGAACCATAAAATCGTAAAGCATGGAGCCTACATTTAACCCCCGAGTCTCCACTCTTCCCAGTTGATTCCGTGATGTCAAATAAAGGTCAGAGAAGTTGTCACACTGAAATAATCAGCAGCCCTGTAAACCCCTCCCAACAACACTGAATCACTTTCCACCAGCACCCAGATGAATCTCTTTAGAAGAACAGCAGCCATAAATATCATTCTTTTCTCTTAGGATAATCATATTCAGAGACCATGCCTCTAATACCTGGCTTCCTTAATATTTGAGAGCCAAGAAGATACTTGTAGTGAGCTAAAGCATCTAGTTATTAATTGGAGTCCTAGTTGCTGAAGAGTTAAGATGGTGGTTCTCAAAGAGTGGTACCCAGAATAGCAGCAACATCCCCTAAAAACCCACTAGAAATGCAAATTCTCAGGCTCCCCTCCCCCCACCCCCACCCCAGACTCACTGGGTCAGCAGCTCTGTGGTTAGGCCCAGCAATCTGCTGGTTTTAACAGACCTTCTAGGCAATTCTGATGCAAGCCAAAGTTTGAGAACCACTAAGTTAATGCAAGTCCCCATCACTTCTGATCTATTCTCAGAATGTAAAAACTTTTGCAGCTTAACTCATATGTCATGAAGTAGAAAATTCAGCCACTAACAGAGAAAGTTGGGTCTGATAGGAGATTGACTTCCTTGATGGGATCTCTGTATGAAGTTTCAAAATATGGAAAACTGAGCTGTGAAATGTTATGATGTTGGTATTGGCAAGCAGTACCGCTGAATTGCAGAGAAATACAGGATCCTCCTGCTGTTTCCTTTTCGCTGAATTCCTTTCTAGCCTCTTGGAAAGGTTCCCTTGAGGCATTTCTGAAAATATAAACCTCCCCATGTAAATGAGTTGTTTACCCTCCGATCATTTGTTAGAAAGCATTGAATTTTGCTGAATCAGGAGTAATTGCTTTTGACAAGCATACACATAAAACAGTAAGTGATACTGAAAACACGTGGTGCAAGTCTCAAAACTTGGAACACTCTAGATTCTTAATAATGGGTCATGCCATTTGGCACATCTTTTTATGTAATCTTAAACAAAGTCAGTCCAACCAACAGAATAATAAAAAGTGAGTACTGAAAGTGGAACACAACTGAGATGCTGCCCTGATAAAGAGAGTGAATACGAGGCACATGGGAGACTTCAAGATGCGGGGCTTTTAAATATAAGAAGTTTAAACCAATCTGTCTCAATACTGTTGAACTAGAAAGAAAGAAATCTATAGAGAGCAAAAATAATTTCAAGGAAGTGGTCAATTTCTGAGGGCTCCAGGACTAGAAAGAAAAAAAAAGAGTAACATTTTTTTTTAAAGCAAACAAAGCTACTTTTGAAAAAAAAGTGTTACCTTCTGAACATAGTTGCTTTTTTACCTTCAGTTTTTTATCTAATTTACCACATTTTCTTTATTTTTTAATTATGAAAGTATTAAATGCCAGTATTAATTCAAATATAGCAGAGTAGAGAGTACAAGGTAAAATACAACATCCTTGCCATTCATTTTTTTATTTTTTTCTACCCTTACCCTAAAAGGTAGCCACGGAACATTGTTTGGTATACATATTTCCAGGTTATTATATATGCATATTATATATGCATTATATATATATTCAAATCTATAAATTTAAATCGTATTTCTGCTTCTTATTCTGTCATTGCATCACGTAAAATTTGCCGGATGAATATTCACCAAATTTGGAGTACATATTTGAAGACATCTTAGAATAAACAAAGAGTAGCTTCAAATATATGCCTCAGAATCAAACATTAAAAGGGCAAATATTCAAATTCCATGTATTTTTATTTGGTATTGAGCTTCTTCTCATATGGGCACTGATCTGCAGTCTACACCAAGATAAGTTAAGCAGGTATTTCTTTAATAATATTTAGATGTCTCCTGAGAAATAATGGACACAATAACCTTGTTTTATGTTTAGTATAAAAAAAATCATTATACATATTGTCACCTATGATGGACTTTTTTCAGTTATTTCTGTCTATTGTGAACAGCTTTGCTTGTTAGTTTATACAGATTTACTTCACTCCTATGGAAATAGGAAAACATCCTATAAAACCTATAAATGGTGACTGTACCATGATTTGTTAAACGTCTCCTCTATTGATAAGTTTTGGATTGTTTCCTTTTGTTTGCTATTGTAAATGATCCTTTAATAGCCATCCCTGTACATTAATCTTTGTGCATTTTTGTGAGCATGTTAGTAGAGTGGATCCATAGACCTAGACTTTCTGAATAAAAAGGAAAAAACATATAGAGTGATAGGCACTGCCAAAGCACTCATTAAAACACAGTAGAGAATGAGGGCTTCTATATCCCCACATTGTCACCAAAGCTGAATTGTACCACGGCTAAAATACTTTTGTTCTAGTTGGAAAGGGGTGTTTTGCTTTGAGATTCATTTCTTGGCTAAAGGATTTTAAAAATCATTCTGTAGTTTGTCTTTTCACTTTCTTGATGGTGAAGCACATTAAGCATAAAAGTTTTTTATTTTGAAAAAGTCCAATTTATCTTTTTTCTTTTTTTGTTTATGTCTTTGGTGTCCTATCTAAGAAAACATTGCCTACTCCAAGGTCAAAAAGATTTACTCCTATGTTTTCTCCTAAGAATCGTATAGTTTTGGCTCTTCCATTTAGGTCTTCGATTCATTTTGTAACTTTGATTATGGTGTGAGGAAGGAGTCCAATTTCATTCTTACGCAAGTGGATACTTGCAATTGTCCGAATTCCATTTGTTGAAGAGACTATTCTTTTCACCATTGAATGAGAGGAAAATTGGGAAGTGTGAGTCCTTTAACTCTGTTTCTTTTCAAGATTATTTTAGTTATCCAGCTCCCTTGTGGTTTGATATGAATTTTTTGACCATTTTGTCAATTTCTGCAAAAGTCATCTGGGATTTTGATAAGGATTGCATTGTATATGTAAATCAATTTGGTGTGTATTACAATCTTAGTAATATTAATATTCTCTGATCTATGAGCATGGGATGTCTTTCTGTTTATTTAGATCTTTTTAAATTATTTTTTCAACAAAGTTTTATAGTTTTTAGAGTGTAAGTTTTTTTTCTTTTTCTCTACATGTGAGTTTTGCACTTGTTTTGTAAATTTATACCTAGGTATGTTTTTGAAGACTTTATTTATTAATTAGAGAGAGAGAGCATGAGTGGGGGGGGAGCAGCAGAAGGAGAGGGAAAGCCCCCACCAAGCAGGAAGCCAAACACAGGGCTAGATCTTTGGGACTCCAGGGTCATGACTTGAGCCCAAGGCAGATGCTTCACTAACTGAGTCACCCAAGTACTAAGTCACCTAAGTACTTTTAATGCTATTGTAAAGGAAATTTTTTTCTTAATATCCTTTTTGGATTGCTCATTGCGAGTATATAGAAGTATAATTTCTTTTTGTATATTGTATATTAGAGGTACCCTCCAACCTTGTTGGGTTTGATTATCAATTCTAGAGATTTTTAGTGGATTCCTTAGGATTTTCTAAATGTAAGAATAAGTCAACCACAGATCGTTTTAGTTCTTCCTTTCCTATCTGAATGCCTTTTATTTCCATTTTCTTTTTTTTTTTTTTTTTTTCCCTAACTGACCTGGCCAGGAGCTCCAGGACAGTGTTAAATATATAAGGTAAGAGAAGATTTCCTTGTTTTGCTCTTGATTTTAGCAGACAATACTCAATCTTTCATCATGAAGCACAGTGTTAGCTGTGGGTTTTTCATAGATGCCTTTTATCAGTCTAAAGAAGTTCCGTTCTGCTCTTAGTTTGCTGAGTATTTTTCTCATGAAGGAGTATTAGATTTTGTCAAATTCTACTTCTGCATCCATGAAGATAATCAGTTTTGTTTTGTCCTTTAATCTGTTGATAGCTCAAGTGCCACAGAGTCACTGTTCTTACTGAGATTTAGTAGAGTTTCTTGAAAAACAAACAAAAAAAGTCTTTCATTTGCTGTATGCCCTTAGGACAATTTCCAGACATTTTAAATGACCTTTCTTTTATAATTTTTACCCACAATGGGCGTTTTACTGGGCAGCAAGTCAACAGAGCTCCTCTCACTGCCATGTGGACATTTCTTTATTTATTCTTATTTTTTATATTTTTTGTCATTTCAATAGGATATGGGATGAAAGGAAAGGCAAAATTCAGGCTTAAACCACTATCTCCAGAAGCTGAAGTGAGAAGGAGGGAAGTATAATAGGTGAGCATTGCTCTGGAGCCAGACTGAGTTCAAATCCCAGCTCCACTGAGCGAATTACATTTTGTGGCTCTGTTTCTTTACCTATAGAATGGGAACAATAATGGTATTCACCTCCTTAGATGATTGTGAAGATTAATGCCTTAAAATATGCGAAGCAATAAGAACAGTATCTGACATATAGTAACCCATAAGTAACAGTTATTATGATTATTATTTTATTTATAATGTTTCTAATACCAGGTCAGATATCCTAAACCAGTGAATCACAAACATAACTGTGTATCAGACATCTGGTTATCCTTTTGAAAATGCAGAATCTTGACTGTTCCTCCAACTATCCCCAAATCAGAATCATCAGGAAGGCTCTGGCAAAGGTCACAAGTGCCGGGCACCTGGGTGGCTCAGTTGGTTAAGCGACTGCCTTCGGCTCAGGTCATGATCCTGGAGTCCCGGGATCGAGTCCCGCATCGGGCTCCCTGCTCAGCAGGGAGTCTGCTTCTCCCTCTGACCCTCCTCCCTCTCATGCTCTCTGTCTCTCATTCTCTCTCTCTCAAATAAATAAATAAAATCTTTAAAAAAAAAAAGGTCACAAGTGCCAGCCTAGCATCAGTCTACAGAGAATCATCAGGGAGCCACATACCCACATTTTTAAAAAAAAATGTACTTGCCTAATGACACGTCGACCAACTTGGATTTATACAACTTTATGGTTTTATTCATTCGTTCATTCATTTACATACTTTCAACAAATCTTCACTTACATTCAAGATACTATGCAAGGAATTTCAGGATGAGTTGGATGCGGTGGTAATTCCCTCCAGAAACTCATATACATGGACTTGTATAGTTGGTATATTCACGAGTAATTAGAACATAAGGCTATAAAAACGCCACATGAAATATCCATCAACCACGGCAGGGAAAGCTTCTTTGAAGAGAAGAATCCCAGGCTAACCCTTAAAAATGTCCCAGACGTTTTCTCCCTTCCCAGAAGGGAAGACATCAGCCCTTCCTAGCCTAAAATTATAAATTCTTTCTCTCCACCAACTTCAGAGGGTTATTAAGGTCTCACAGATCTATCCCACCATGCTGAAGGAAAAGAAAGAGTAACAAAATGAGCCTGCCTGACTTTGGGCCAGGTTGCCACCTCATCAGAAGCTTGGCGGCAGTGAGGGGGGCCTGCAGCCCATGGCAAAGCCGGGAGACTTCCCTCTGGCTAATGGCCCAGCTCGAATCCCACCACTCATCCTTCACCTGCTGAACAAGTGATTTGCGTATCACCATGGCTCTTGTCACTGAGCTTGAACCTAAACCTTCTGGTCTGGGCAGATATTTAGAGTAGAGGTTAATTTACGAGCGCATAGATACATTCCAGTACTAAGATATGAACTAAAGCTGAACCTGGACCAAAGAATCAACTGCCCACCCAGAAAGCCATACAACCCGTGCTCGCATTTAACAGAAGAAAAATAAACCACCGCCATTTACTTTGAGCAGGACACTAAAAGGAATGTGGAAGACCGTTGAATCATCTGTTTGCTTCTCAGCTTGAAATGCATTTTTTTGCTGTTGTTGTTGTTAATCGCGTTCCTCTCAGGCTCCCTCCTCTTTACTGAGAGAAGGAGATGGAGTGAACGCCCAGAGCAACCATAACTGTTGTAGGCTGGGCGTGGGTGGGAGTATGGTTCCCCTCCCCCACCATGACCTGGCGGCTAACCTGTTAGGCTATGGCAGCATGCCACGCATCCATTATCCAAATGGCCTGCAGCACAGCCAGCAACCACACAGGAGGGCAGTGGAGCCACCCCCAGAAAAGCACACGGTCCCCTCCTGAGAGGAACATTGCTCCACCACTCTCACTGGCCAGTGTCTGTGTATCAGGGATGGGGGGGTGGGGAATGCGGCTAACAGCAGTTTCTTATCCTCTTGGGCAAACATCCACTTAAATATCCACCCCAGTCCCCTCAGACACGAGGGCGCGTTGCTGGTTCCAAATAAATCTGTATAAATTCCTTTGAAGGCAGAGGAAGCTAGATGCCCCCTCCACCTCCTCCTAAATTCTAGGCCTTAAGAGACACTGGTTGGCAAGTGCGCGGTAGAGAAAACGAATTTCTGTCTAGCCAAGGGTAAAACGAATTTCTGAGGTGCACATGCCAATAATCAATCAGAAATCCCCTTCCCTTCACTGTCACTCAATCAGGAGTGTTTTCCCCGCTTTCTTCAGCACATGCTCCTTGGTCTGCCCCCTTCCCACCTTTATTCCCATCTGATTTCAGCACCATAAGTCATGTTTTCATCCTGTCATTATGTGAAAATGTGATGCAGTGGTTCCCTCCAGATTTTGTTCATCATGGGTTTTTTGCATTAATTTCTATTTTTTATTATTATTTTTTAAGATTTATTTATTTATTCGAGAGAGAGTGGGACAGAGAGAGAGTGAGGGGGGAGGGGAGGAGGAAGGGCAGAGGGGAAGAGAATCTCAAGCAGACTCCCCGCTGAGCGCTGAGCCCCACGTGGGCTCCATCCCAGGACCCTGAGATGCTGACCTGAGCCTAACTCAAGAGTCAGATGTCCAACCGACTGCACCACCCAGGTGGCCCTAGTTTTTATATTTTTAAATGTTGCATTCAAATATCATCTCCTCATGGACTGAGATTTTTTGAGTGCACATAAATTGGCTCCTGAGGCAAGTGGCTCCCTGACCTTGCCCTAGTCTTAGCCCTGATAGGCAAAGTTATTTTTTTTTAACTTCAAAAATATTTTTAATTAAGTTTTTATGTTAATTCCAGGTAAAGTTAACACACAGAGTTATACTTTTAAAGATTGGACAAACCACTGTCCTCCTTCGGTCATGGCCCCAGGAATCAAAGCTCTTTGAAAGTATTAATATATCAGTGAAGACATGGGGTTCCAATAATAAACTCCTTTGTATGAGAGTCAGTAGTACAGGAACCCAGAAAGGAAACAGCATGCCTACCTCTCCTCCGACAGCTATATTTCTATGCATTTCTTCTAGGAATGTTCTAGAAAACATTTGAGTATTGCCTAAAGACACATTCCCTATAACATTATTTCTTTGGTCTTGTGTTGAGTTTTACAGTGAGGTGCTCCTACAATAAATATAAAATTGTAAAGTACAATGAAGAGAATGTCTTGAGGGACATATTATTATTTATTCTGAGATAACAGTCTCCTGCTGGTATGTGAATACTGATCCAGCAAATTGGAAACACTGTGGAAACTAAATGATAAAGCAAAGCTGACAAGTTTATTTTCAAAGCAGGAGACACGGATCCTCTAATAACTTTCTGCTATTGTGACTGTTTCTGTTATTCTATATGATTGATGTATGTGTAATGATTTTTTTTAGCTGATGTGTCTGGGAACTGTGGAAATGCAATTACTCAGGTTAGTGTATGCTTCTTTCTTAGTAAGTGAAGCTTGCTTAGCCAGAAAGCACAGACCTTGCTTTTAAATTTAGGTTACGCAAACAATGAACCATGGAACACTACATCAGAAACTAATGATGTACTGTATGGTGATTAACATAACAAAATTTTAAAAAATAAAAAATAATTTAAAAAAACAATATAGGCGTTTTAGCAAATGATGCTGTATCAATTAGATATCCATAAACCCAAAAAAGTGTCCCAGATATGTCATCATATGAAGAAATTAACTCAAAATGTATCACAGACTTAAATGTAAAACCTAAGACTGTACAATTCCTAGAAGAAAAAAACAAAATAAAATCTTTGTGACTTGGAAAAAAAAAATTAGGTTACTCTTCAAAAATCAGCTGGTGTGGCTCCTTCAACTTAAGGGATGCAGTCCAGTCACCTGGTTTGACGTAATGGTCCCTGGGCTCCTAATAACATCGACATTTGTGGGAAACTTTTGTGTGTGTGGTTTGCTTCATATGTTTATAACACCATTCTGCAGTAGGTTAGACAGTTATTAGCTGTTTTCCTGTTTCACAGGGGAGGACAGTGAGGCAAAGTGAGGATACATAGAAACGTGTGGGTGTGCGTTTCATCAGTGGTGGGCTCAGGACTTCTCAGTGTGTAGCTTGTGCCCTTCTTATTGCTAAATGAAAGATTCTGATTAATTTTTGGGCTTCGATTATTAATATACCTACATATATGGGGTTCCAGGTACTTTAGATCCTTAACATAAACCCCTAATTGTACCCCTCTTTAGTTTCCTGGGGGAACACAGTCCATGTCTGAGAGCTCACTTCCATTTTTCTTAATTTTTCTCTGATTTCCACTCCCTTAATCCTACTAAGACGTCCTTCCAGTTTCAGAATTCAAGGAAGAGAATGGATCCTGGGCAGCAGAAATAGGAGAAACCTTTTAAAGTGTTGGGTATCTGAATGGTTTTTTACCAGTAACAGGGCAAGAATCAACTTACGGGGTCAGATTCGTCTTCAGCACATTTTTCTTTTCTGATATTTGTCACTGTTCCGTCTCGTTTATTCTGATCTCTTCCTCTGGAACATACGTTATTTGTAGTTTGAGACTCCAGCTATCTCTTTCATATCTGATCTCTTCTGAGATCATTTTTGTTTCTTTGCCCTTTCGGATTCTGGAACACATGCTCAACTGTGTCTCCAACTCACTCCATTTATTTCCAACAGTTCCCATTGTGCTAGTGCTTCTAAGGTAAAGGCAATCCCAGGGTCAGAGTTTGGTTTTCTCTTATTCTCTCCTTATCACATTTACAGTTCCCTGTTTCTTTCTACCAGCCTCCCAGCCACAAAAGTTTTGCTCTGTATTTAAATCCTTGTCTGCTCTCATATCATCTCATACCTAATCTCTTAGTTCTCAGCATCTATATGCTCTTGATTTTCATAAAGAATCAAAGCTGGTACTTGTAAATTAATGCTCATTTCTGCAAATGCTTGTAGTTTCCATCACACCTTTGTTTAAATGTTCTGCTCCATGTTATGAAAACTTTGAATGGACCCCCCCACCATGCGGTTTTGTTTGGTGATTTGCATATGGGTGAGAAAGTGAACATTGGGGAATTCCTTTAATCAGGGTGGGTAGATGCTTCTAGGTTTCTAGGTTACTCTTAGAAATCTTTTCTCAGCTATTAAGCTAGAGGGCTGACATGTGGCTTACTAGCCATCTAAGAAGCGGCAGGAGAGAGGAGAATCCCAAGGAACACTCAGACCCCTTGAAATCTCTGCAAGACAGCCGCCTTCCATGGTGAAGCCACAGTGCTTGACTGGAGGCCTTGCTGCCTCATGGACCTTTGCCTCAGGCGCAGCCCTTGACTGGCCCGCCTTCTACGCGGGGTGGCCGCCTTTTTTCTCTGGGGTTCTGCTCACATTTCTGCTGCTCCTGCTACTCACTGCCTTCTGCGCTGGTAACATGAATCCAAGCCCTCCGAGAGGTACAAAAATGCTTGGTGCCAGGCAGTTAAATGGAGTCATAGCTGTGTGCTCCCCCAAGTAAGACATTTTTATGTAACCATATTAGGGTGACATTTTGAAATCTCTGGGGAGATTTTGGACACATAGTTTTGTGTCCAAGTGGACCTGTGAGCATGTAAAATCAATTGTTCTCAATTACCAACTAGAGTCTACACGAAGCTTCTATATAATCACCATCATTGGGATAAACCCAGTGATGATTATGGTGGACTTTCATATTCACTTTTGTTGGGTTCTTTTAAATTTCTGTATTGCTGATTTTCCCCCAAAATATAAAATCCTCAGGGAATCAAGTCAGTACAAAGTCTCAGCTGAGTGTGGGGCTCTGGAGTGAGACCTTTGAGATTAAATCCTGACTCCATTACTTACCAATGGTGCGACCCTAAGAAATGTCCATGTGCCTCAGGTTCCTTAGCTACAAAATTGGGGGGGGGGGGGGGGAATAATGGCCCCCAAATTAGTATTTTTTTTTAATTAAAATAAATGAGCTAAAGTATGTAAACTTTAGAATGGTGCTTGACACTGACTAAACAGTTAATTTGGGATAGCATGCTATTTTTTGCAAGTAATAAAAAAATTCATGCTTTCTGAAAAAAAAATGTGAAACACTCAGGAGGTTATAAAATAAAAGAATTAAAGTCTCATTTCTAATTCTTCTACAACTCATTCCCTTCTGGCATAAATTGGGATGGGGCAATAAGTAGTTGGGGGGTACTAAATCCTTTTCTAAGACTACCTGGTGCAAGTCCCAGCACATATTGTGCATGTCATAAATGTTAACTCATACTTAAAGGGTTTATCTATGTGATTCTAGGGCTTCTTATGTATTTCTGGCCCACGTATCATTTCCATATGGCACAGGACATCATAGACCACATATCCTGACCAAAATTATTGAGACATGTTGTTTTTAAAGAGACATTAATGAGGGCTATAAACTGATTTATTCTAGACTACAAAGAAAGTATAAATGTGGTAGTATTTAAATGCTGAAATTATAAGAGACCAGCTCAGAGGCCACCTGGAGGATCTTTCGGGCCCACCAATGGTCATCAGACCACACTTAGAGAACTGCCAATTTATGTCTATTTATACGTCCCAATAGCAAGCTTGCTTTTTAAAATGACACTGTTTTATTATTTTTCATGGTCAGTTTGGACTTCACTTACACTTCGCCAGATCCTTTTTCTGCTCTTGGGAGATACAGCCAGTTCCAAATTAATGTTATTACTCTATTTCATTTTCAATGTCATATAAAATACAGTTTATAACACCTCAAGCATAAGACAACAAATGCTTCTATCAATGCCCTCATGAAAGCAGAGACATTCCCGAAAGAATAAAATGAAAACAAAAATTGAAAACTGCAGTTTCTCTAAGCTTCCTTCCTCCCTGCCAAGTTCTATTCCTTTTTCCTACTGCTCTCCTTTGGGGCCCAGCTTTGAAATTGGCACTGAGCAGTCAGAGTGGCCATTAAAGATTCCATGTGACTAAATGTGCCGAGCAAACATAAATGCCAAAGCCCTGAGTAAACATACTGCCTGGAGCCCTGGGAGCCAAGAAGGGAAGATGCTTGTAGAGGTCAGGGCCACTGGGCCTCCCAGCAGCCCAAGACCACAGATGGATTCTGGATCTGAGCGACAATGCGAATTTCTGGAATTAAGATCCCAACCCTCCAGGCAGGAAGCCTGATCCGGAAAGCTTGAAAAACCAGCATTCTGTAGGAAATAAATAAGGGACATTTTCCCCTCCGAATATTTCCTCCAAATTTAACAGAACAACGAAACTTGCTGCCATCTCCTCGAATCTCTGACTTTTTTTCCTAACAGATTAAAAAGTTTCTATGGAGTAAGTCTCAAAGAGGAGACCTGTGTTAACCGAAATTGTCAGGGGAGGATTTCTTCCTAACACGTAACTCGTAAGAGTACTGGAGTCGTCAAGACCTAGGTTTTATTACTCAGGTCCTCAGGCAGAGCCACATGATTTTTTTTAAAGGTTTCTTCTCATTTTATTTTTTAGAGAGAGAGAGTGGGGTAGGGGCAGAGGGAGAGAGAGAATCTCAAGCAGACACTGAACAGAGGGCGTGGGGCTCAATTTCATCACACTGAGATCATGACCTGAGTCACCCGGGCACTCCAGCAACATGATCTTTTTTTTTTAAAGATTTTTTATTTATTAAGGAGAGAGCGCACAAGCGGGGGGAGGCGGAGAGGGAGAGGGAGAAGCAGACTCCCCTCTGAGCAGGGAGCCCATCACGGGGTTTGATCCCAGGACTCTGGGATCAGGACCCAAGCCAAAAGCAGACACTTAACTGACTGAGCCACCCAGGTATCCCTGAGCAACATGAATTTTTTAATGGGATATATTTACCTTTAAGATCCCTTCTAGGTTTAGAATCTTCTTTTGTTGTTCTGTACTATTCTGCTAATGATTTTACATGCTCTGAATTTGACAATGCAAGAGTAAATAAGAAGGCAGTGCATTATTAATATTGAGACAGTGTAGATCATAATACTCTCTTGTTTTCTAAATCTATATCAATCATTACATTGGTGCAGAACCCACCCTCCTATTCTTAAGTCTTTCTGAAGAAAAGACTAGAAATTATATTTATTTATTTTTAATTATATATTATATATTATATTTATTGTATTTATTAATAAACATATAATATTATATATTTATTATATGTACTATCTCTCTGATAGTCTGTAACTTATGTATAATCACATATGTATTGATAGATAGATATGGGATATATACATTTATATGTATAGCCAACAAAGCACTAGATTTCAAAATAGGTAAAGAACTTCTACAAATTAATAAGGAAAAAAAGACAATCTTATATAAAAATGGTCAAAAGACTTGAAGAAGCATATCACAAAAATGGGCAACTAAAAGACCAATAAACATATGAAAATAGACTCAACATCTTTGGTAATCAGAAAATGCAAATTACAACCATGATGAGGTAATACATAGACGAGTAAAACTAAAAAGTATTGCAATGTCAACTGATGGTGAGGATGTGGAGCAGGCGAAACATTCACGCAACGTGGGTGGGAATATAAATTTGTGCAGCTCTGGAAAACAGTTCAACATCATATAGTAAAGTTGAAGCCTATAATGTAGCACTTACACTCCAAGGGATATATCTTAGAGAAATGCATGGCATGTTCCAGGGCACATGAACAAGAACACTCATAGCATGCTCATAATAGCCCAATCTGGTGACAACACAAATGTTAACCAACAGTAACATGGATTGTCTTTATGCACTGGAATATCATACAGCAAGGGGAATAAAAAAAAATTACAGCTAATTAACAGCATCAATGAGTCACAATATTCAGTAAGAGAAGCCAGACACATAGGAATATTTATAGTATGGTTCCTTTGGTATAAAGTTCAGTGGAGTAAACAAAGCTATATTATTTGAGGATGCATACAACAGTCATAAAACTATAAAGAAAAGCAAGGAAATGAGTATCATCCAGGTCCTGACAGTAGGGGAGAATGGATGTTGAAACAAAGCAAGAGCAGAGGAAGGGGGTTTCTGGGTTGGGTTGTGTTTTACGTTTCTGATCTGGGTGACAGTGACATGGATGTTCTCTTCAAACCACTTTGTCAAATGCTAGTTTTAGATGTTTTGTTCTTTTTTGAGTGGACATTATGCTTCACAATTTTAAAATTTTAAATTTTTAAAAAGACTAGCAGGTTGATGTGTGAAAATTAGAATCTATATTAAAGAATCAAACCTTTGGTAATTGAATGGGAATGAAAGACCTCTGGGAGTCAAAGATCTGATGTAGAAAAATTTCAAAGTTTAGAAAATTACTATTAAGATTAGGAGCATACTTATTTCCCAGAACCAGGCAAACCATGAGTCAAAAATGTTCCTTTCACGTTGCTTTACTTTTACTTCCTTTGGGAAGGAATTCAGAGATCCAAACCGGCTCTACAAGTAAAACTATATTAACTAGTCACCTTGGTTAAAATAGTTAAACATGTTATAAATATTAACATAATAAGTAACTTCTCTGAAAATGTCTATAAAGCCAGTAACAAAGGAAGCTAGAGAATCAACTGAATGGCTCTTTGGAAAGAGAACGACTCTCTCTTCAATGTCTACATCCAATGAACCCACCTAAATATTCACCTACATCCTCAGCTCATTATTTCTTTTTTCCTTATTTGCTCTGCAATCTATTGCCTAGTTTTGTATAGTTTACCTAATTCCACTGTTTTGATTTAATCTAGCCTATCTCCATACAGGATGGAAGTGGACGAGATTTAGATACACGTGTAACTTCAGATCATTCAGTAATAATGCAGAATCTTCAGCCTTAGCTACTTGAGCTTAAACGGCTCCAGTTTGGGGCAGGTTCTCTGTGAATCTCGGCAGTTTTAGGACTTCTTGTATTTCTCCATTTTTGTTGTTGTTGTTGTTCATTTCCTGCCAGCCTTTATAATATCCACAAACCATAAGGCAGATGTTTGTTTTCTCCTTACAAGGATTGCCTATTAAATTTAAAAATATAAACTACTCAAGGGGCGCCTGGGTGGCTCAGTCGTTAAGCATCTGCCTTCGGCTCAGGTCATGATCCCAGGGTCCTGGGATTGAGCCCCGCATCGGGCTCCCTGCTCAGCGGGGAGCCTCCTTCTCCCTCTCCCACTCCCCCTGCTTGTGTTCCCTCTCTCTGTGTCAAATAAATAAATAAATAAATAAATAAATAAATCTTTAAAATAAATAAATATATATATATATAAACTACTCAAAAAAATAAATAAGTAAACCCAGAGGTCATTCATTATCAAAAATCCTGATGTGAGAATGTTTTTGTCTTTTAGTGCAGACTGCTGGTCACCCAGCGTATGCAGCTGATGACCCTGTCCTGTGGTGCACTGGAAAGTAACACCACATGTAGACAAACACATCTTTTCTTAGTAAAAATATTGGGGGGAGGTGTGAGAAGAGGGGACAAACAACAACTAAAACTTTGCTTCAGATGTTCACAATTTAAAATGTTTGTTTCCTAATAATTCATCCCAAAGTTATAGGGATACTTTTTTTCTAATGCTAACTCTAGACTTATAACTACATGCTTTTCATTATCTGATTTGAATACTTTTATTTCCTTTTCTTGGTCGTATCTCAAACTTCAACTTTGATACTTCACAATCAAACATGCTTTTGCTCAAGCTTGTGAGATTCTCATAAATATTTTCCATACTTGAGGACAGACTATCTGAAAATTTTATTTTGCACTGGACTCACAAAAAGAAGGAAATGCACAAGGATCATTTTCCTCAACATGGAATTCACCGTGAGATCTGAAACCACCCAGCTTTGAAGTGACCAGGCTTCCAGAGCTACAGCCTGTTGCTGATGTTGGATACGAGTGTCTATGCCCAGTGTGTAAGATGTCGGGGCAGAGAGGTGGGGCGTGGGGTCTGCTTGCTTCCTTCTCCCACTCCTCATGTTATAACTTTGGAGGGGGACACTGTTACTATAGCCTGCCAGAAAAATCAGTCCTTTTCTTCTGGGAACCAACAAAGTCAGTCCTTATCTGACCTATTTCTTACACGTAGGATACCTGGGTGCATGTTTCAATTTCATCCAATTATTTACTCCTTTAAAATATGGAAGGAGAAAGATCAAAGTGTCTTTGCTAATGCCCCTGCCAGTTTTCTGCTCATTCAGATCCTGACCTAGCTTGGTTGAATCATTACAGTGCAAAGTTATTCTTTCCCTGTGGCAATGACAGAAAGGTAAATCATTAGCCAAAGACTAGATGAGTCCATAATTATTGCTGACCCTCTCCGGTCTCCATGATGTGACTTGGGGCCCCCATGTAATCAAGAGCCTGGTGTGACAGTTACAAACAGGCCTGGAATGTCATCAGTCCATCCAATCTTGGGTTACATCACTGAAGTTGTTTCCGGGCTCCAGCCCCTATCACTCCTACCAATCATCTGTGGAACATTTTCTCTCCAAACACAAGTTAAAGTTGATGATGGCAACCATAGTTTACTATGCACATTTCAGTTGCATTTTATGTGGCAGATTTCACATGTTAGTCTAAGGATTTCAGTGTCTTCAGAAGAGCCTCTCTTCTAGTCCACTAAAACTCAGGAAGAAATTCCCAGTGCAATAATAGGAATGTTCATACAGGCAGCATTTCATGATTAGCTCACTTGTGTTGGACAGGACTAAAGGAAAATTCCCTCCTGCATGCACAGAAAGGAGTTGTTCTCTACCAGCCGGTTCCTGCATTGATGAATTGCAATGTGCTAAAACTAAAGGAATCCTAAGAAATACATTCTAGAAGATGGAACGAAAGCAAAGCAAGGACGGAAAGGTCGAGAAGAAAAAGCTAGAGAGGCTCTTTATGTCAGATATCCATCAACCTTGCCAAGGAGGGGCAGAAGGTGGGTTTGGCCAGTAGTGATGCACTTCTTCAGAGGGGTGCAAATCTGGGCTTCTGAAGTGAGGCTCTGAATTCGCGGCATTTCACAAGACCATTGAAAATGCTTAGGAATTGTTTGCAGCTGCTGCTCAGCCACTTCCTTCACATTCCAGGACCCTGGAGACAGAAGGAAAAAATTCCTTATGCCAGTTTTTGTAGGTCATGGTGTTAGTTATAAATCCACTCCACTGCAGTCTATAAAATGCAGTTTTTATTTCATTGTTTCCACTTTAGGCCAAATCATAAAATTAAAAAAAAAATAAAATAAAATGAAAGGGAAAAACAAATAAAAATAACAGAAAGGCTTTTGTTAAGTTTAAGGAAATTGCCCTTCGTATACAGTAAAATCTCCGTAATTCAGATCTGTCCAGATTAGTAAAAAGTCCGGATTGTGAGTTATGGAGTTCCAATATTCAAGTTCTTATCATATGTAGAAGTATGTGCACTTGTCTGTAGGGGGGCATTTATATTCTAGGGTATCACAGATGGCCTAGTGTGTGGAATGTTCTGGAAGCAGCACTGGGAGCACTGTCAGTCTGTGGGGCTGTGGGCAAAATTCCCCTGAGACGAGAGGTTGGGACCAGAACAGGATGGCAGGTATGTGGTATGTGCAGTCACTTTCCCTCCTGCTTCCATGGCCAGTTTTGCTAACCTGTAAACTCTGTTAACCAAAGAAACAGCTTCAGAATGTTTCTTAACACAGAACTCCAATAAGCATTCATCCATCTAGAGCCTTAGCCCACTCTACTAAGTCTGTTTGTGGGTCTAGATGATTTCAAAGCTTCTTGGAGCACTGTAATTCCAATATGCTGATAGAGAGAACCTGGAAGAACTCACTCTGAGGAATGCAAAAATTTAACCAGTGTGTGGTTTATAATATACAAACCATTTCCAAGTTGCTTCACCCGTACTTAAAACATCAGCTAGCTCCATAAAACACAGTAGTTCTCAGCAGACTGAGGGGAAGGGGTGGCAATGAGAAAGTTTAGGCTGAGGGTTGAGGACCTGTGCATTGGAATCACCTAGGGAGATTTTTTTTTAAATAGCCAAACCTGGGACCCACCCTGCCCATTATCTTTGCTTAAGTCTGCAGTGGAGCCAGGAAAGAATGCTTGCTTAAAAATCTGTTTAGTAAGTTTTGATACATCCTTCTGTCCAAAGAACCTTTTCTGGATGGAGTCTTGTTTATAAGATTTATATCTTTAGACAATTTATTATCTCCAGGGAAAGCAGTGGTAGATGTCATCTCAGCCCCTGCTCAAATTGAATTTACACATTTTAAATAAGTACAGTGCAAATAAAATGATTTTACAAGGCATTGCATTTCTCAGATAACCACATAATGGTGTCCACTCAACCCTTCCAGTTTCTCAGGCCAAAAAGCCTGGAGTCATTCTCAGTTCCCTTTCTCTCACAAACCTCATCCAGTTATGTTCAGCCAATGCTTGGCTCTTGTTTCAGCAATAACCACTTCTTACCACCTCCTCTGCTGGAGCCTGCACCTATCATTCCAATAGCTTCCTAGCTGATTGCCCCACTTCGATCCTTGATCCTTATCTATTCTCCACACAGCACAGAGTGATCCCAATAAAACTTAAGTTGGATCATGTCATTCCTCTGTTTGGAAACCTCTAACTACACTTACAACTTAGTCCCAGCCAGTGCCAAGGTCATCAGAATGGCCTGCAAGACCCTACACTCCCTGACATGCCCCTGCCTCCATTACTTCTTCCTTTGTCCATTCACCCCAGGCCTCCTTCTTCCTCAACCTTCATGTATCCTGCACATGGATTGCAAATCCCCCAGATCCCCACATGGCTCCCTCCCTTGCCTCCTTCAAGTCTTGGCTCAAATGCAACCTTTTCAGCGTGCACCTTGCTAATCCCCACTCATTAAGATTGTAAGAACACTACTCCCCATCTTGTGTTCCTGATGTTCTGTAGTTTGTATCTCCATATAACAAAATATGCAGTTTATTTATTTTGCAAACTCCACATGGTCAGGGATTTTGGTCTGCTTTGCTCACTTGTTTATTCCCAACAGCTAGATAGCACATAGCAGACACTCAACAGATATTTGCTTAATAGAAATCAAGGAATGACTCAGCCGATAGACAGTATGATTCGGTGATTGGAGGAAGCAGCATTACTAAGCAATTAATAATTGGGCCAAGGTTTTCTGGGAATGTACTCTCTACACTTCCACATTCAGTCTCCCCACTCTGTAATACAGGCTAATCATTCTTCCCTTTCACCAGGTCACAAGATTGCAATTAGAACAAATAGGTGTTTAACACTTTGGAAGAGATGTTCTGTCTTATCTAAATATTCAGGAAATAATTATGCAATTTGTTGTTTATGTTACGTGCCCCTTCTTTTCTTTCCCCACATTATTTCACTTAACATTTCACAAAACACCAATAGCCAAAGAAAGAATAAAAGTAAATTTCAAATAAGTCCATTTTGTTATTTATTCATTTCTTTGTAACTGAGAAAAAAGTTTAAAATATTAACTTAAAATACACATGGAGATTTTCTGTTTAATATAGTCTCCATTCTCTTTAGATCAAGCCATTGTATTTTACAAATAAAATATATTGGATTTCAAAAATAATTTGGGGGAGTTTTCTGGATATGAAAAGCTGTCTAGAATAAGTGGTATGACACAAAAATATTTAAATTAACTAATAATAATGGCTAATATTTATACATTTTATAGACAGCCACCATTATGTTACAGCTTTGCATTCATAATCTTATTTTATCCTCACTTAAACCCTAAGAAGAAGGAACATTTAAAAGAAAAAAAAAAATCGAGGCCTCAAAGTGTAAAACATCTTCCCTAAGGTCACACAGCCTAGTGGGTGGCAGGGATTCAAATTTTCGTTCATCCAAATCCAAAGATAGCATTTGGTACGGCTTCACTTTTCTACAACAGTGGTTTATGGGGATGGTAAGATGCACTATTTTAAACCAGGATGGTCCTAGAAAAATTGAGTCATAAGCTTAGAGTGTTTCACATTATCCTGAATCTCTGAGTGTTGACTATAACAACAAAAGTTATTATCATAACAAATGAGAAGGAGAAAAACTGCTGATAGCACCACAGAGTGCCTTTCCCCAGGAACCACAAAGTACTTTTACAATAATGCCAACAAAAAAGGCATTCACAGCATAACATAAAATGGGCATTTGCTGTCTGTCCAGTTAATTGGATCAATGAGAGATATACAAACTGGATAACTCAGTGATTTTTTTTTTCAATTATTCAACTTACCTTTCTCCAGAGATCAATGAACTGAAGCTGACCCAACAATGTCACCTCCTGACTTCCTGTTTATTTCTGAGTGAAGGCATTTTGTCAAATTAACACATCAAGAGAAGTCTTTCATAAGTCTGTCATCTGAAATTAAATGCCTATTCCTTTGCCTATTTTGGAAAGGGAAGGAGGTGGCAGACCTTGCTGAAGAGAAAGGAAAAGACAACTGAGGCATACATACATGGTGTGGTGTGGTGTGGTGTGTGTGTATACGATTTCCCTGGCAACTCGTGGCAGGTCAAGACTGAATGTGTGTAAGAGGAGTACATGGAGGTGATATTGGAAGGATCCTAGTTCCTCCCATTCTACTATTCCCAACAAGGTCTCAGGAATTCTTATTGTCTTCAAAAACATTCTCTACCAAAACATGCATCACAACAGCAATCATTGTTACCTTCATTCAATGTAAAGTCTTCATTTTCTTCCTCTTTAGACATGGTCTATGTGACCATTTTCTGGATATTGTGAAACTATTTCTTGCTTTAAGATTCTGAAAAAAAGACTTTGTAGAACTTTTAACCATTCATTTACATCCCAGAAGATCTCTCAAGTCGAAAGATAAGAAACAGAGACTAAATCAGTATAATTTCATGAGTGGAAGATGAGGAATCTCGGTGAATCTAAGAGAAGGTCTATGAAAAATCAAGAAGGTATCAGGAAAGAAATGAGTGGTGATGACAAATGGCTCATGTGTCACTTGATACTGGCTCATATGCCATCTTTGGATTATGAGCTGAACAACATGACTTTGGCCACAAAGGGAACTGTCTAACTGTATTGTGTAGCCAAAGGCTTTGACCTTGACTTAAAACTTTTACTTCTTTTAATGTGTAAATGATTATGCTAAACATTAGCCAAGAAAAATCAAGTACACAGAAAGACCTCATATTTATAAAACACTTGACACTAGAGAAACTAATAATCTTAGAATTAACTGGGATGAGAACATATGATATCTTTATAATAAAGAAAATATAGCCTTCATTTGGGAAAAAGCAAATGTTCTAACACTGTTGAAAAAAAATACCAGCTTAGAAAAAAATTTACTTTATCAAAAGGAATTGTCTTTATAACTAAGGCTAAAAGTATGCAGTGGGCAGGTCTTCAGTTTCTGAGTTCTGTTTAAGAGTGGAATAAGTCAGGTAGAAGCATTATCATGGAGGGCTAAGTCAAAGCAAAGGCCAGATATTTGCCCACTAATGGTGTGTTTAGGACACAGCAAGAAATTCCATAGTGATTATGAACACAGCCTCTGGTGCCAGATGGCCCAGGTTCAAAACCAAGTCCGACCACTTACTAGCTGTGCTGTCTTCAGAGAAATTATTTCATTATTTAATGTCTAAACTGTACCTCAGTTTTCTTTTCCAAAAAATGAACATTAAAATGAAGACTTCTTCATGGGGTTCTCATGTGGATCAAAAATATATAAAAAACATATATAAAGCACTTGGAACAGTGACTTGCACAAGGTAAATGCCATATAGTATTAGCGATTGTTGTTATTTTTTATTATTATAGACAAATAGAGAAACAAAATGGAAACTGGAGACATTACAATTATATATGAGTCACTCCTATGACATGAAGTGACATAAGCCAAGGTGATAAATCAGAGAGTGGTGCATGGCACAAGATAGATGATTAATAAATATATGTTGAATGAGTATATTAGTAAGTGAGAATCCTAATTGCAGGCCAAGAAGATCTAAAGCAAATCTGCATGTGTATATGAATGGCAAAGAAGGTTGACGTAAACTAATATGGTTTTATTATCAGCTATGCAGCCCTGGAGTGAACCAGATAGCTTAAAGGAACAATGCTGGACTTGTTGCCAAAAGAAAAAAAAAAAAAGAAGAAGAAAAGCAAATACAAATTAATGACCCTAGTCACTCACTGTTATGAAGCCTTATGCTTTGATTTAAGTAATTTTTTTTTCTACTCCAGTCTCAGTGATTTGATGCATTTAAGAAGTCTCAATGGCAATACAAAATGACACTGCAATTCACAGGATAATTTTGGTACAATAACAAATAAGGAAATGTGACTAATCTGTCTTCGTCTTATCTTTTTCCTGTAGTAATAAACCAGCTATTTTGGGATGGTTGAATATCGCCTTCCCTTCCCATACCCTCCCTTTCCTAAAACACTTGTGAAGGTTTTGTTTGTGAAAAGAAATCTATTCTTACTACTTCATTCACAACATGCACTCTACAAGCTTCTGACAACAAGAAATTCCTCTTGGACTCTAAAATAATTGTGTCCTAGAACTCTTACCAAAAAGGCTAACCAAAATAGTTATCATTTTCAAGTTCCCATCTATTTATTACTAAGGTCCAGACAAGACATGTAAAGGCATCTAAAGAGAATGCCATAACTATCTAGGGACAGTCAAGTTATTTTGTTAGGTCTTGGTCTACTGGCCAGTGATATAGGCAGGTATTAACACTCTTCAAACTATCAACATGTACTCTGATGAGTTAAATAGAATGAAAAGGGATTGGGTGGTCAAGACATTGGCAGAACCCAGCATCTTGAGGATTCAGATGTAATACAGAAGATGCAAATACTTTAATGGCAGAATAAAATAGCACATTAAATTTAAATGCAAATTAATTGGGATTGTGGTGTCTGGATAGTCTATAGAGCAACATGGCAGATTTCAGCCAAATGAGTCAAAATGCAGAGCAGAAGAATAGCTTCAGACAAGAATTGGACTGCAGCTTCCAGAAGTTTTCTACTACCTTTTCTCTTAGGACAACTGAGGATCTTGGGCTGCCTTTTGGGGTAAGGGGATCTTCTATCTATTCTGAAGAGTTCCCCTCACAATCTCTATCTTTTGGCAAGTACACTTTTTTAAAAAAATAAGAGATTTGCAAAAGAAATTCAAACATTTGGGGGAAAAGAGCTGTCTGTCACAGACTCTCCCACTCCTGCTGCTACCCTAGCCAAGCAATACCCTAAGGAAGGTCAATAGTCAGAATCTCTGGGAGAGGAACTCCCCACCCTAACACTGCTATTTTTAGAAGCTCCCCAAGTGATTAATATGCAGTCAGAATGGAAAACCAATGGCTGAAATTATTCTAATTCATTGGTTTCCTTGACTGGAATTTCCCAAACATGGGTGTTTAAATATTTGTTGAAAATAAGATTCCTAAGCATGGAGGGACTGAATCAGAATCTTTAGGGATGGGAGCAGGTGGAGGATGGGATTGTTGTTGGTGGTGATGTGGTGATAAGGAACAGAAATCTGTATTTTAAGAGAACTTTATGGGAAACCACTTCATTTGACTATCCAAACTCCTAGGAACAGTTCTGATGTCATGTTCTGGCTTATTAAAATGAGTCATCTACTAGGTCATACTATTTAGTTCAGATTGTTTTCCTTCTTATTGAGAATATTACTTCAATTTTACTTGATGCAAAGCAATTCAAATTTGTTTTCCATATGGCTTTTCTCTGTCAAATTCACAAGATAATGAGACTGCTTTGATAAAGCTGTGTTAGGATTTTGGAATTCCCTATAGATAAGATCTGCAAATGCTCAGGCCATTTGTTACTGTGAACCAAGAAGAATACAAAATTATCAGGTTTTTAAAAACTGAGCTCCATTACGGATGGAATTCTCAAGCCCTACCATAGTTTATCACCCCACCTTTCTAGTCTATCCTCAGGGACTAATTCTTCTGAAGATTCTCATTAGTAGGCATTAAAGACTACCCTCCTCTCCCAAGAGGCCTCCAATGCTGGAGTTCCATTCACTGACACCACGTCTGGAGCAGGTCAACTTCCTGACTTCCAAATGTGTCTATTTCCATTGGCCAGCAATATTTTATCCTGTGTGGTTTTGTAGGCCTCTCTATTCATTCTTCCTCTATGGTGGAAAAAGTAGAAAGGCACCCTCTGCATTTTTCGCCAGTTCAATGTCCAAGAACATTTCCTTTTCAGGGATGAGGCTTATCCACTGGCAGAAAAATCTACTTCTTACTCACCACTGACTTTCTCTGCTTGGAGCGGATGGATTTTAAATGCTAGAATTTGGGTGCTGACCCATACTGCTTCATTTTGTTCTGAGGCTGTCTCAGAATGGAATTACAGCTATGAGTCAACCTCCCACTGCTGAAAGTAGGAAATCTGCATGAGCTGGGCACAGAGTAGGTGTTGTATAAACACACTTCGATAAATAACTTTGACTTGACCTCAGTTTTATCAAACAGCAACAACAGATATTTGTGGCAGACAATTCTTAGGCGATAAATTCAAGAAAGGCTTATCTCTTAACCCAGTAGAACAGAAATTTTATTTATCCCAGAAAACTTTCCTAGTTCTGAATATCCAAACTTTCTATAGAAGATTGAGCCTAAATTAATGATGAAGGTTGCCTACATTGACCTAAATACTTGAAAACAGCTCAACTTTGCACTTGAATCAACAACTGAATATAATTATGGTCAATGCAATGTCCAAATACAAAGAAGAAATGTTGGTAAATGGAACTTTTCAGGAAAAATAAAGATCAGTGTGAGTAACATCAAATGGAAGAAGATATTGAATATTGACAGTTTTCTAGGAACTCAGTTTGTACTCATAGAGAGCAGATACACAAAAATGAGGAAGTGATTAAGGGAAGAATTGCATCTTAAAAGCATTCATTTTATAATGCATCCACCACAGGGCTAAACAAAACAAAAAAAGAAATACTGAGGAACTTTAAAATTTGTTTTCTTATTTTCTTAAAAATATTAAATGAAGGGGAAATAGGAGGGGGAGACAAACCATGAGAGACTATGGACTCTGAGAAACAAACTGAGGGTTCTAGAGGGGAGGGGGGTGAGGGGATGGGTTAGCCTGGTGATGGGTATTAAAGAGGGCATGTATTGAATGGCGCACTGGGTGTTATACACAAACAATGAATCATGAACACTACATCAAAAACTAATGATGTAATGTATGGTGATTAACATAATATAATAAAATAAAATTTAAAAATATTACAGTCTTTATAAGACAGACATCATGAAAGGTAAAATAAAAATAGTGTAGTACTTGATTAGATTCTAAGAAATTAGAGCAGATAGCAAATGTTATAATGGTTCGGAGACTCTTTTTGGTAGGGCATTGTCTTGAACCAAGTGTGATACAGCTGAGCCTTTAATGAAATGATAGGTAAGATTTCAAAATAAGGAACTAGTTACACAATGAAAAATAATTAAGTGTTTATAACTATCATCATAATCTCACACTCACTTGAAATAAAGAATAATAAAGAAGCTGTATATTCATATGTAGCTGTTTTGAATTACTTTATATAGCACATATAGGTTCAGTCTAGAAGCTCTCTCTAATTCCATGCAGATTTGAAAGAGTCTTGAATTTCACTGACACCACCTTTAATCCAAAGGACCAAGCTTAACTCTAGATAAGAGCTTCTGAGGCTGTAAATAAAGTCACTCAAGGAAACTGGTCCCATTATATGATACTCACCACTATCATCCAGCCTGATCCCCACTTATTCACCAATCCAGATTCCAAACAATGGGGAAAATTTAATATGCTCTCAAGAAAAGTATTTTACCACTAATGATGTTATTAAAAACAAACAAACAAACAAACCCAAACTACAGGGAATATAGTGAATAATATTGTACTAATGTTGTATGGTGACAGATGATAGCTACACTTACTGTGGTAAGCATTGTGTAATATATAGAATTGCCTAGTCACTATGTTATACACCTTAAATTAATATAACATTTATGTCAACAATACTTCAATAATAAAAAAAATTTATATGAAAATTTTACAAATAAAAAACAAAACAAAACATACTGCAAGTTACCACATAGAAAGGAATTCCACAATGGTTTCAGGTTGTGACATCACCACTGAAATAGATCCATCCCCAATGAGTATGTGAAGGGAATACCCCTCACTTTGGAGCAATGACATTTGACATGTTTTTTTTGAATCTGGGCCCATTTTTCTTCAATCATACCTCATGTAGATGATGTGATTTCGAGGTTTTCTTGCCCCCCTCCCAATTTTCTATCTGATTTAGGTTTGAAGAAAATTAGACTGAATCACTTCATTTTTGCTTACCTTGATGGGCCCATGCTATAGAGAAAGGGAGCAGCATGGTGGAAAGGGCCTAAACCTTGGAGTCAAACTATTTGAACCCAGGATCTGCTACCTATTTACTGTGTGGCTTTGTGTGAATTGCCTGACCTGTGTGAGCCTCAGACATCCCATTTGAAAATAGAGATAATATATAATACACAACAAGTATATTGCAAAGGCCATATTATCTGGTAGATTCTCAATACACAAGAGTTACTATTTTAACATCATCATTAATATTTACTTGTATGATTATTTCTGATATGATTCTGGACAAATCATTAACTTTTTTCAGGCTTCAACTGCCCTGGTTATGCATGAGTGGGACCTTATGACAGTCTCTTCACTTCCTTCCAGTTCCAAGATTTTATGAAGGAAATCACATCTGCCACCAATGCAAACCACAAACACAAGTTATACATTTCTGCTGAGAAGTAGTTCTACTTCTGCATTAAGGGAAATTTCACAATTTACTTAAAGAAGACTGAGTGGTGGAGGCAGAGGATTTGCCAGCTACATATTTCTCCAGGAACATACTCTGCAAGCTGGGTTCTGGGTGAAAAGCCAGTGTAGGGAAGAAGAATACCATTTTTTAGGAAACAGCAGAACAGTTCCAATGGTTTCCATAGGACTTTAGTCATTTACTTATACAATATTCACATTATTTTTTAGTGAGTTCCTCCAAAAGAGTATATGTAAATCAGGGATGATATGGCCAGGGAAAGGGAGATAGGTTTTAGAAGCGAAGGGCCCTTGCCTTGATTCCCAGATCTCCCACTGCTCAGTGACCCTGAACACCCCTTGTCTTATCATCAGGAATAATAATTTCTACATTTAGAGACACTGTGTGTTGGCATTTGCAGTAGGCCTGGCACATAATAAGAACTCAGTCCCCACCATCTTCTCCTCCTACCGCTTAGGAGCAGAGAGGTGGCTGTCGTTTTCTTGGTCAAGAGGGTTGCCAGCACTAGATAGTCAGATAACGGATGTTCAGTAATCATTTGAACCATTTGAAGTTGAATTGGGCACATGGATTTTCAGGAGTTGGTTGACTTCCGGAGAAAACTGAACAGTTCATTTTTAAGTAGTAACAGTGAACTATCGACGTTTTATTCCCCAGCCTGAATCAGGCTAGTTTAAAAGTGATTATTTCCCAAAGAGCTCAACAAGTGGTCTTGGAGAAAGGAGCCCCCTATCAAATGTGTTTGAAAACACTGGCCTTCTGAATATGTAATATACCTCACTGCCCCTCAACAAACACACACTTGGAGATTCACAGTGTGAAACAACAGGTTAAGGGCTCTGAAAAAATGCTGCAGCAAGAAGCTTGTTTTGCTTGGTTTAAGCCTTTATTTCTCAGTAGTATTTGACCAGGGAACCCTTTGAACACAAATTGAGAAATAGTATTTTTTCAAGAAAGGGAAAGGGAGTAATAAGTGTGTGTAGTATGTTTAGATTGTTGAAAGCCATTATAAAATCTGTTTTTGAACTTTAGTCACTGTGGAGTTGGGTGCACTGTTTAGACGTGAATCAGAGACTGAATAAGGCTTAAAAATAGCAAGCTCAACGTGGTTAATAAGTGGGCACTACTATGCAGGAAATAATGTTCCCAGATACTTCAGGAGTCTTTACCCAAACAGGAGTTATCATTTAATATCTGGAGAGATAATAGAGAGGAATGAGCAAGCACTGATGAGTAAGCAATAAATAAATATTCTGGAATAAATTAATAAAAAATCTATGCTTGTGACTGACATTAAACTATGATTCATGAAATGACAGGACTAAGAATAAAAGAAATATTTTATTTTTTATTTTATTTTATTTTTTTTTAAAGATTTTTTATTTATTTATTTGACAGAGAGAGACATAGCGAGAGCAGGAACACAAGCAGGGGGAGTGGGAGAGGGAGAAGCAGGCTTCCCGCTGAGCAGGGAGCCCGATGTGGGACTCGATCCCAGGACCCTGGGATCATGACCTGAGCCGAAGGCAGACGCTTAACGACTGAGCCACCCAGGCGCCCTAAAAGAAATATTTTAAGATCTAAAAAGTCTGTATGTGGCAGGTAAATTTTAATGTGAGTATCTAGGTCTAAATATTCAAAATTCATTTAATCAGTACATATTTACTGCATACCTATTATATGCCAGGTAGCATGCTGGGTACTAGAAATAAAACAATGGGGCAAAATCTTTGCTTGCATGGGGCTTATAGTCTATATAGGAAACAGACATGAATTAAAAATCATGAAAGTATGAAGTTGTGTCTGCATAAGTCCTGTGAAAGGAGAGATTCATGCCCTGATTTCTAATTTGGACAAAAGGATGGGGAACCATGCGTGCTTTATGCACTGTTGTGTCCCCAGCACTGAGCCCAGAGACTGGCACAGAGGAGTTGCTCCATAGATACTTGGTGAATTAGTTGGATGAATGAATAAGTGAATGAATGAGGGGCAGTGTACCGTAGAAGGTACGACATAGAGTTGTCAGAGGAGAGAGTCCCCAACGGAAGCTGACTTCTGAAGGATGCTCATCAGGTAGAGGAGGGAGGGAAGACTACACCAGGAAATACATCTGCAAGAGAGGAAGCATGGCGCGACAGTTGGGAGGAAAGGCAGGACGGTTGACCGTGGTTGTCATTAAGAAGGGAGTCACTTGTGCAAGATGGGACAAGGATCGAAGCAGCAGGAGACAGGCCCTCAAAGACCAATTAGGGAGCCTCTATCTTAAGGTCAAAGGGAAAGTACTGAGTACTTTAAGCCAGAAGGAAGGGTAACGTAATCAGATTTGCACTTAAAATTGTTATTTTGGGCGCCTGGGTGGCTCAGTCGGTTGGGCGACTGCCTTCGGCTCGGGCCACGATCCTGGAGTCCCGGGATCGAGTCCCGCGTCGGGCTCCCTGCTCGGCGGGGAGTCTGCTTCTGCCTCTGACCCTCCTCCCTCTCATGCTCTCTGTCTCTCATTCTCTCTCTCTCAAATAAATAAATAAAATCTTTAAAAAATAAATAAATAAAAATAAAATAAAAGTCCTGGGCGCCTGGGTGGCTCAGTCGGTTAAGCGACTGCCTTCGGCTCAGGTCGTGATCCTGGAGTCCCGGGATCGAGTCCCACATCGGGCTCCCTGCTAGGCGGGGAGTCTGCTTCTCCCTCTGACCCTCCTCCCTCTCATTCTCTCTCTCTCAAATAAATAAATAAAATCTTTAAAAAATAAATAAATAAAAATAAAATAAAATAAAAGTCCTGGGCGCCTGGGTGGCTCAGTCGGTTGGGCGACTGCCTTCGGCTCAGGTCACGATCCTGGAGTCCCGGGATCGAGTTCCGCATCAGGCTCCCTGCTCGGCGGGGAGTCTGCTTCTCCCTCTGACCCTCCCCCCTCTCATGTGCTCTCTCTCTCTCTCTCATTCTCTCTCTCAAATAAATAAATAAAATCTTTAAAAAAAAATAAAATATGGGCGCCTGGGTGGCTCAGTCAGTTAAGCGACTGCCTTCGGCTCGGGTCGTGATCCTGGAGTCCCGGGATCGAGTCCCGCGTCGGGCTCCCTGCTCGGCGGGGAGTCTGCTTCTGCCTCTGACCCTCCCCCTCTCATGCTCTCTCTGTCTCATTCTCTCCCAGATAAATAAATTAAAAAAAAAATTGTTATTTTGCTTATTGAATTGGGGTGGGGAGGGAAGAGCAAAAGGAGATGAGAGTACTACCTGGGAAGCCACTGCAATAATGAGATAATGGTGACTTGGATTATTGTAGTCACCGAAGGGTGGGCGCATTCAAGAGAAATCTAGAAGATGACATCATACATAGAAGGACAGAGAGATAGAGGCATCCAGAAAGGCTCTTGGATTCTTGGCTTGCATAACTGATCGTATGTCACTCCCTGAGTTAGGAAGCAGTGTGAGGCCCGGGTGGCCCTGGGACTCATGGATTGAGTTGAACATATGGAATGAATGGTTGTGAGTGAGTAATTAGGGTTCAGGAAAGAGAATCAGAAAATATTCATTTGCCTCATTCTTCCTCATGTCCTAGTGAGCACCTATTTTCAGCCATTTTTAGTCATTGCTCCCTATGGCTACTGGTCTGTGTGTGTCCCTGAATTAAAAAAAAAAAAAAAAAAGGCAAAAAAAAAATAAATATTTGTAACTCTGTGTGGCAATGGATATTAACTAAATTTATTTCATCGATCATTTTCCAATATATACATATATCAAATCATTATGTTGTATGCTTAATACAAAGCTGTATGTCAATCCAATCTCAATAAAACTGGGAGTGGGGAAGTCAACACAGTGCTGGGCATGTTGAGAAATGGTTTTAGGAATCATTATGCCTTCCCTGCACAAAGAAAAACTGTATTTCTATCTTGACATAGTATTTTTAGCATCTTTCTCCTTTTAGCATGTTTAAGAACTCCATAAAGAACTGGAAAATGACCATAGAAATGCAACTGAAATTTGCTGAGAGTTAGAACAAATCTCCTAAAGGTTTACGTAAAATACTGAAAGCTGAAGAAAGAAAAAGTAAAGTCCAAGGAACAATCAAAGATATATTTATAAATTAGTCTGTGACACCCCCTGAAGTCTGGAGAGAGAAATTTACAACACATAAGAGACAACAGTCTATCTTCATAGAGACAGGCAGAGAGGGGGTGGAGAATGGAGGTGTTATAACCAGCTGCATTTGAGCAGTGCTTCTCAAACTTTTTTATTTTTAATTACGGTATAGTTAACATACAGTGTTATATTAGTTTCAGGTGTACAAATAATGATTCGACACTTCTATATATTACTCAATGCTCATCAAGATAAGCGTACTCTTAATCCCCTTCACCTATTTCTCTCATCCGCATTTGACAAAAGAGGCAAGAATAGACAATGGAAAAAAGACAGTCCCTTCAACAAATGGTGTTGGGAAAACCAGGTAGCGACACGCAAAAAAAAAAAAAAAGAAACTGACCTCTTACACCATACACAAAACTAAACTCAAAGTGAATTAAGGACCTAAACGTGAGACCTGAAGCCATAAGAACCCTAGAAGACAGCACAGGCAGTAACTTCTCTGACATTGGGCATAGCAGCATTTTTCTAGATAGGTCTCCTGAGGAAAGGGAAACAAAAGCAAAAATATATTAGTGGGCTAATCAAAATAAAGAGCTTCTGCACGGCAAAGAAAACTATCAACAAAACTAAAAGACAACCTACAGAATGGGAGAAGATATTTGCAAATGACATATCCAGTAAAGGGTTAGCATCCAAAATATATAAAAAACTTATACAACTCGACACACACACACACACAAAAACAAATAATCCAGTTAAAAATGGGCAGAAGACATGAACAGACATTTCTCGAACTTTAATGTGCACTGGAATCCGTTGGTAATTGTTAAAATTCCAATGAGAGTTCAGTAGGTCTACGTGGAGCCTAACACTGTGCATCCCTAACAAGCTCCTAGGTGATACTGGTGCTGAGCACAGCAAGAATTTAGACTAGCAGAGCTTAACGAGTCAGAAGAAGACTGAGTCCTGGTTCCATTAACCGTGTGCCCCTGGTAAAGCAACTCGACCTCACTAAGCCTCAATTTCTTCGTCTCTAGTAGAGAGTAAAAATAGTACCTTTATAACAGGGTTATCGAGAGAATTAATTGTGATAATTGTGAGCCTCTAGCAAGTATTTCCTAAATGTTAACTGCTAGTATTACTAGTACTGCTAAAGTCAGAATTCTAGGAGGTGGTTCAGACTGAAAGCACAAATAATGTGAAGTTTTTAGGTAACTTCATATAGCTGATGGATCCCCATGTATTACATTTATCAAGGTGGATTAGAATGTTTGAAACTGAGGCATATCACTATGGTATATGATTACTGAGTTTGACCAGTCAGGTAAATTTGTATTTTAGGTCCATTGTTTCTCAATAGTCCATTCAACAGCTCCCTGCCCAAATATCAATGCCAATAAAACTGAATTGTACCAATTTCTGGACATAGAGGACTTAAGCTGACAAAGGCATCAACTCCATTTGAGAAAGTCAACTTGAGGACTATCATAACAATATGTTTGTGCCCAAATAATTGCATGCTTCTATAATAATAGAAGCATTATTAATTATTATGGGGGATTATTAATATCCCCTCCATTTCTCTTTTAATGAAATGCTTTTGTGTTCAACATTAGAGAAGCATAAATTACCCAAATTAAAAAGCACATGGAGAGGGGTGGCTGGGTGGTTCAGTCAGTTAAGTGTCCAACTCTTGGTTTTGGCTCAGGTCATGATCTTAGGGTTGTGAGATCGAGCCCCACGTCAGGCTCTGCACTCTGTGCGGAGTCTGCTTGTGATTTTCTCTCTCCCTTTGTCCCTTTCCCCTCTTTCTAAAATAAATAAATAAATCTTTTTTTAAAAAACACATGGGGAGAAGAGGATATACTCAGTCTATCTCATTGAATATACAATAGATTTAAAGGGAGCTCTGAGTCGTTCTGACAAAGAGTGTCCCACAGGTCCTTCTGGAATCCAAGGGGGATGAAAGGCCTTCAAAAATAATTTACTTATTGACGTCAGTAAGTCTGAAGTAAAACAATTAAGTGCTTTCAATTCGTTTTATCACAAACAATTGTGCATTGAGAATCAGCTATATGCTTGCCATTGTCCTGAGAGTTGTGCAAGGACAAGAAGTTTAAGTCAGGTCCTAACCCCAAGAAGTTTATGATTGATTTTTCGGACAAGTCATACATGCATGAAACACAACACAACATGTGACTGATTACCAAAGAGGCATTCATAAGAGGTACCAAAGGAGAATGAAGATGAGAATGATCAGGGTCAGTAGAAAATATCATCTGAGGAAATAGCACTTGATTTGTGCCTTGAAAAGTAAGTGAATTTGGATAAAGCTAGAAGCTGGAAATTCATTACTGGCAGAAGTAGCAAGAACAAGTTTAGGGTGGGGGTGGTGAAGGGATATGGCATGATTTTGTGTCTACAGAAAATAATGGAAAATTTAAAAAATATATCCATTCAGTATGGTGGGGCAGTATCATGGGAAGATTTTGACCATCAGTTGAGGAGACTGGAATGGGAGAGGGCAATGCATTAGAGGAATGGATGTGAGTGTGCGGATAGCAATATATGTGCATGTATATGTGTATTTATTTAATAGCTAGAAAAATTACTGAAACTTGCATTTTCAATGTAACACCAGGTAATAATGCTGACACATATACTCTGTATCCATAGCATGTAGCACCTAAACTTTGTCAACACTGAAAGAATTCTAGAGTCAGAGTGGGTGTGCACTCTACCCTTCTATCTAGGAACTCATATATAGAAGGACTCTTTTGACTGGGAACTTTTGTAATATGGTGAAAGGCTTTACTGAGATTTACACTCGGGATTTACATTATCATATAGAAATTTTATGCACTTCAATTTTCTAATTATAAACAATCACCTGTAGAAGACCACGCATGTGTTCTACCAAGCAGCTAGTCGTAAGACCTCATCTGTGTGGCTCGGGGGCTATGAAAACAGATCTGATCCTGTCTGACCTTCTGTGTGTCTGCAGTGTTTGGCCTGGAATGTCCATCTCTTGCTTCCTTGTCCTTATTTCTAAGTCTAGGTCACTGCCTGTGTTGCAGCTGGCTCTAAGTCTCACCTTTATTTCATCTTTATTGATTGAGTTCTTCATAAAGTTCTGCTTCCCTCCAATAGGTTCCTCAAATTCTGACCATGGCTTTGCTGCACTAACTTCTGAGTCTGTCTGCCTTCTCTCGGGCAGCTGTGTTTCCTCTGGGAGAACCGTGGTCTTCGGCCTGCTGTGGCAAGCAACAGTCACTTCTTCTTATAGTGAGAACTGAAACCAGAACCACCATAGGCCATTTCCTGGACACTTCCTATGAAAGTTCCCTTCCCCTCACCCACGGAAGCTGTAGTTTAGTGTTTAGGAGCAATGGTTCTTGGGTTTGAACGTCAGGATTGCAACTTCCCAACTGCATACTCTTGGGCATTTAACATTTCTGTACATCAGCTTTCCTTTTTTTAGAATAGGATAATAATAGTGCCAACCCATAGAGTGATCGTGAAGATTAACTAAGTTAATACATGTAAAGGGATTTAGAAGACTGTCTGGCACATAACAGGTACTCGATAAAGGTTGTCTGCTGATGTTTCGTATTATTCTTATGCTTATTATTAAATCTCTTTTGCCCCAGTATCATGTAGATTATATGGCATATCACTCATTTGCTCATTAAATTTCTCCACTTAAAATAGATTCTAAAATTACAATCTTTATCATTATCATTTAACTAGGTATTTGAGTATTTCTATGCATATTTATTTCCTTTTTTAAAAAAGATTGTATTTATTTATTTGACAGAGGGAGACACAGCGAGAGAGGGAACACAAGCAGGGGGAGTGGGAGAGGGAGAAGCAGGCTCCCCACCAACCAGGGAGCCCAATGTGGGGCTCGATCCCAGGACCCCGGGATCATGACCTGAGCCAAAGGCAGGCGCTTAACCGACTGAGCCACTCGGGCAGACCTGCATATTTATTTCTATGTGTCAGTATGAACGACAATACCAAGCCTGAGAGAGTACTACATTACCATTCAGTTTTAACCTTTCTACTGGGGACAAATTTTTACTGAGAATTGAGAAACAATAGAAGTCTTTTAGCACCTGATGCAATTGACAAAAGTGCCTTTTCCAAAGTGAATGAAATCTGATATTCTTAAGTGCTTTTGCTGCTATGCCTTTACAAAACTTCTAAATTTACAGAAGGCCCATCAAGGAGTCCATCAGCTAGTTGACACATCCCTGAGCCTAGACTCCAGGGTGAACTGAAACAATATAAAACAATGTAATTCTTATTGATGATCTTGTTATAGAGATGAGATTTTTGTATTTGAAAAAAATAAAAAGCAATACAAAATTGAGGGTATTATGGGAGGTGAGGAAGGAGTGAGATCAAATGATCAAATAAGCTTAAACTGTAGTGTGAGGGATATAGAATAAATATCAGGAAACATTTATGAACAGTAAATGCTATTAGAATGGGGTCATTACAAACTCCTTCCCCAAGAGCCCTTTAACAAATGTGGATTTAGATGTAATCCTGTTTTAGCTCAATAATTCAGTGCATGCCTTGGCAACAAAGGGAGTGGATTTGATTATCTTGTTAAGGTTCCTTTGGACCTCTGAAGCTATAATTCTGAGAGGAACTTCTTGTTATTCCTAAATCTCATGTTTCTCAACTAAAAACAGGAGACAGGCAAAGCTAAACTGTGTCTACAGTGTTCTGAGATCTTCGTGCTAAAGATGTTATAAACAGCATGGATACAACAGATTTATTACTAATTGGGGAAATTGGTGACTTGAAGAAAAAGGAGGCAGTCTGTAATTTTTAGATATTTAAGTCTTTCTTGGCGTTTCTTGATTTTAGAAACATTCACCTATAAACAAAAACATTCTATAATATTCTAAAAACATGATATAGCTATTTCAGTAAAGTTTTCCCTAAAGAAGAATGGCTAAGGGAACAAAAACTAAATTCTTAAGACTGAATCAACAGGTATTTATTTTAAAAGGTACATAATCATCTCTTCGGTAAAGTATAACAGTAGAGACACTGCCCTCCCCCAAGGTAGAGAAGCCAGAAGAAATGTGGATCTGCCACAGACTTACTGAATAGCCCAGCTTTGATTTCTAGTTACACTGTGCACAAATGTCGAAAATCATTAAAGTAATCCTTTATGTATCTTTTCTACTATGACCTTACAGAGAAAATAATTTCCCCTTTATATTCATTTGACAATCATTTATTGAGCCCACAAAATATGCCAGATGCTGTGTTGGACATGACCTAGAGAGAGACAATAAAAAGTAAACAGATAAGCAACTATGTGATAATGTGCTATGGTGAGAACAGAATGATGGGATAGGACTTGTCTGGGGACAAGGGGGACCACTTTAAGTTGGGTAATATGCCCGTCCTCAATCTGATTCCATTCAGATTAATTTCTCCTCAGTGTCCTGCTCTGTTCTATACCAGAGTGGGGCTCATCTTGGCAGGTCACAATCCATAGGCTTTTATGTTCGCTAACTTATGGCTGGGCTTAACCAATGAAATCACTGACATGAGACTGGGGCGCTGGAAGAAGGGAGAAATCATTGTATCTCCCCCACCCCGCTTTGGGCGGTGTCTCCAGCAGAGGATACATCTCCTCCCTGGCTCTCTCTAGTCATGCCTGACGTGGTTCTAGCTTCTGCTGTGGTCCCAGACTTCAGGAAACCTACCTTCTCTTTTTGTCACTCCTGCCAAAGGTTGACTGTGGCTTTCTGCTGTTGCTAATCTCTGGGTTGTTTTATTATCTCCTATTTGACTTCTCAGTATTTCCACCACATAGGTAACCAATACTATGTGTTAAATTTCCTATTTTAAATACGTAGGAGTGGTTTCATTTTCCTGGGTGGACTCTGACTCCTCAGTTTAAAATGAAACTGAAGAAGTAAGATTTAAAATAGGAACTAGAGAGCTAAAAGGATCCAGATATCTGATGCTCTAGAATCAGGAGAAGGTCCAGGCTGATAAACATGAAAATCCACAAAGCATGGATAATCTTGGGCTCTTCAAGGAGCATAAAGCAAACCAGTGTGGCTGTGCCATCATGTGAGAAGGGAAAGTGATCAGTTGAAGCCAAAAAGGTAAATGGATATAGTATCGGATAGTTTCCAGTTCTAAGTATGAGGAAGATAGACAGAGATGCTTTGATTTCAATTTTTGAAAGATTACTCTGCCTACCTTGTGGATAATGCATCCAATGTTAGAAGGGAAGACAGTCCAGAGTAGTAGCTGAGGAGATGGAGAAAAGTTGGCAGGTTCATAAAGAGTTTTATAGACAAGACCCAACTTACTAGTGGTGTCGTCATTAAGGACAAGAGAAAGTGAACCAGGGATGACTTTGTTAAATTTTGAACTGAACAACCAAGTGGACGCTGGTATTCTCAACTAAGAGAAAGAAAGAGGAAGAAGAAGGTTGAAGGAAGGGAAATAGAAGTAAGAGTTCGGTTTGGGTCCTGTTAGATTGAATTGCTTCTTAGACCTCCAAGTAGAGATGTATAAGAGGCAGTGGGTATATGAGTCTAGAGTTAAGGGGAGAGGTTAGAGGTGGAGACAGACATTTAGGAATTGTTGGCATGTGAATGGTTTTTAAAACCACAGATCTGGATAACATTGCCTAAGACGAGAATGAAATTGGAAGCAATTTATTACAAGCCATCAGTAATTATTCTAAACACAGGATTTTGAAGGAAAAAGTCATTAGACATAGCTATTTTAAAAAAATAGACTTTCTAAAGCACCAGTAGAAACATTTTGTACATGTGTTAAAAAAATAATCTGAGAATCCAAAGGCTAGTGCTACACAATTAATTTGGTTAATGTAGACAGCTTTTCAAACAATATAGGACCCATGACATTGCCTGGATGGTGTTTGCCATTTACATGGTCTAAGTGAAGCAGATGCTAATTAGGAACTCTTTTCCTTCAAAGACATAAATCTTCCCAGGAAATCAATCATATTTGATGCACTGTCTGAAATGGGTGTATAAATATCAACTGACCCTGAATATTACAAAACTTTAACAGTTTATCTTTCATTTTCTCCATCCCTACCAGAGCAAGTAATATGTCTTTCAGATACTCTTGTGGATCTACACTGAGAAATCTCTAGCTTTTTACTGTCTTTGACATTCCATGTGCAGTCAATTGACCAAATATAACACTTACCTCATATAGCTCATCTGCTGTTCTTTAGTCTTACTGCTACACTCCTACTAATCTTGTGGTTCTCATTTGCTTTCACCTGGACCACCTTCCTCCTTCTGGGCAGCCCTTCCCATCACCCCTTCGAGTATGCTCTCACTGCCATTCCCCAAGTAACATGTTGTCCTATTACCTGGAATTCCTAGAATGGCTTCCTACTCGTTCCTAATTACATCTATGTGTCTAGTCCTTCAAAAGAGCGTCCACATGGCCTTGCCTGAAAGCCCTGACATCTTCAAAACATCACTAGTTACTTATGCCAATAGGGCCCCAGATGATTTAGTATAAAATAGGTTTGCTGCACTTTGTTCAAATGTGTTCTTAAGCATTCGGAGAATGAAAGATGTAGTCCCCAAATAAAGACTATAGTTTATTTTAAAGATTTAGAATTATAAAAGAGGCTGAATTACAAATTGAGTAGTGGTAGTGTAGAGAAAGGGAAAGTAAACTGTGTCAGTCCTGTGTTTACTGGCTGCTTTCTCCTCATTGGAAAGAAGGCATCTCGGGATTGGAGGATGGCTTTAGCAATATAGAGAGTGGGATTTCTTCCCCCCTATTTTTCTGATCATGAGAAGAAAAAGGAAAAAAAAAAGAAAGAAAGAAAGAAAGACATTCTAAGCGTGGAGAAGCCATAAATATAAGCTTTCCCAAAGATCATAGGAAAATTATTTCTGAGAGAGAAATATAATTGTTGAGAACTGAGAAACAGGAGAAAACCATCAAGAGGTCTCAAATAACAGCAGATAAAAGCAAAGAAATGTTTACACCTCATACAGTGCAGCTAGGTACACACAGGTGAAAAGAAATGAAAAAGTCCTGGAAAGGAAAGTTAAAGTGCAGCATGATGAAAAAAAAATAATTTTATTATTTTCATATTAATTTTTAAAGTTATATGTACACTTATAATTTTAATTATTACAATTATATACACATATATAATTTTAATAGTGGGCACCTGAATTGCCCTTAAAGAGAAAAACTATCTTTGTCTAGGAAAATACCTTGAGATGTCGCTTTGGGTGGAAAAAATGAGCCCCCTGCAAAAACATGATGTGTAAAATGGCAACTTTTTTAACAGATTGGATAAGCTGTTCTTCACAAAGACCTAACAGTTATGCAATGACTGGGGTAAGGAAGAAGAGGAAAGAGGGAAGAAAGTTAAGAGGAAAACAGAGGGGCTAAGAAGCATGACAGCTTGCAGAGCCTGTAGAAGCAGGGCTCCAGAACACAGCCTAGAGAATCTAATCAATGGTATTGTAACCGTGTTGTGTGGCGACAGATGGTAGCTACACTGGTGGTGAGCAGAGCATAACTATAGGGTTGTGGAATCACTATGTTTTACACCTGAAACTAATGTAACATTGTGTGTCAACTACACTTCCATTTAAAAAAAGAAAAGGAGGGGCGCCTGGGTGGCTCAGTTGGTTAAGTGACTGCCTTTGGCTCAGGTCATGATCCTGGAGTCCCTGGATCGAGTCCCGCATTGGGCTCCCCGCTCGGTGGGGAGTCTGCTTCTCCCTCTCCCACTCCCCGTTTGTGTTCCCTCTCTCGCTGTGTCTTTCTCTGTCAAATAAATAAATAAAATCTTTAAAAAAGAAAAAGAAAAGGAAGGATGCCTGGGTGGCTCAGTCAGTTGAGCGCCCAAGTCTTGGTTTTGGCTCAGGTCATGATCTCAGGGTCGTGAGCTGGAGCCCTGCACGCGCTCTGCTCAGGGTGGAGTCGGCTTGAGAGTCTCTTCCTCTTCCCTCTGTCTCTCCCCCTCTGCCCCTCCGCCTTTGTCCCTCCCCCCACCCCACCCTCGCTCAAGCACACACTCTCTCTCTAAAAACAAATAAGTCTTTAAAAAAATTAAAAGAAAGAAAACAAAAAAGCAGGGCTCTGTGAGAAAGCCCAGGGGTGGGAATGTTGGGGTTCATTTATAAACAGAGTTTTCAATACTCAATTTAAAGTTATCTGTAGTACTGCAAGAGAAATGCCCTGCGTGGCCCTAAACCTTCCGTAAAGTCAGCCAAGGGTTTTAGAAAAATAACAAAGTAACAGGCTTTATTCAAGTTTAGAATGGCCTGGAGCAGATACAAAACAGGAGCTTTAGTTGATTGGGGGTTGGGGAGCATAAAGCCTGTCTCCCACCACGCTACGGATGTCTAGATATATTGGGAGGAACAATAAGAATGTGGAATGAGAATAGAACCACTTTTTATTTAAATCTTAAAGAGAGGACCCCCTTGACATTCGGATTCCAGAAGCATTGATTAACAATACTTAAATTCTTTGGGAGAAATTATTTAATTCCCAATGCAGGTGTTTTCACATCTGGTATTATATCTGTATATTTATAGCTTGCAAAAACAGTAATTCATAATTATCTCTGTTGAAATCTTTACTTTTTTTTTTTTTATTAAAGAGTTGCAATCTCTATAGGGAAAAGAATAAAGCATTGATGGGATTGTGGATGAAATGTTGGGGGAACTCAGCCTTTACATCTTAGAAACAGTTACTTCTTGCTGTCACATTCTTTACCAGGCAGAGAATTTTAGTCAGAGTGCCTAGGAGGAAACAATTACTGATGCCTGTTTCTGGTTGCATGGACTTTTGAAAACCTTTTTTAAACTGTGGATCTTCTCTCCAGATGAAAGATATTCACTCAAATGCAGGAGTCTGCATAAAATCTCAGGGCATTCTTGGCTCCCCTATAACTAAGAATCCTGTATTGTGTGCTACATTGTGTGCAATTTTAAAATCTTGGGAAATGTGGTACCTTGGCCCATTCTCTTTATTTATGCAATAAGGAAATTCAACACAACTTTCAGATTCCTTCTGGTTCTAACATTTTATTCCCCATAATATAAAGTACTATCAGAATAGATGAATATTTCTCCTTCTGATCACAAATTTCTTTTTTTTTTAAAGATTTTATTTATTTATTTATTTGACAGAGAGAGAGAAACAGCATGAGAGGGTATAGGGTCAGAGGGAGAAGCAGGCTCCCCGCTGAGCCGGGAGCCCGATGTGGGACTCGATCCCAGGACTCCGGGATCATGACCTGAGCCGAAGGCAGTTGCTTAACCAACTGAGCCACCCAGGCGCCCTGATCACAAATTTCTGAAGACAAAAGCTGTGACTAATGCCTCTGTGGTCCCTATTTTTTAAGTATATATATACATATATATATATATGTATATATATGTCTATATATAGTCAAACAGACTCTAGTGACTCTAGTTCCAAAACATTACTTGTGAGAAAAGGATGTTCGAATCTACTCCTTTCCAAATGCTGTACGTTCTTTCATCACAAACATCACACTATGGAGAAGTAGAGCAGATATTGGTAGTGGTGCGATGAATTATCAGGATGACTGCATCAAATCGCATTTCCTACCTTCTCTGTATTATGGCAACAGCATTTCAGATTGTTCCCCAGCAAGCCCAGTATCATGATGTGAGGAGTCAGGGGGATTCAGAGCTGAGCTTGCCAGAAACTACAGCATTAGAGCTAAAAACTAGGTCATCTTCAGCCCTGTGAAATGTGAAGCAGAATCTTAAATACCTTTTAATAAGTGATATAACCCGTCCCCTATTTTTAGTATTAGTCCCCCTATTTCAGTATAAATAATGCTGCCAAGGAAATTTCTGGGTAAATATCTTTGTGAACACATTTGAATATGTATATAGGATACATATTATCAATTTGGTGACCATATTATCAAGATGTAGGAGGACTTTTACACAAGTGGATAACCAAAAGTAGTTGAGCTACAGATGAATTGCAACCAATGCCCCGCCATTCTTCTTGTCAATACAGTGTCCTTTGAAGTTGCAGCTGAAAAGTAAGAGAACCATGAGAAAATAAATAGGTTCAGTTGATGCTATTTCAATATCTACAAGAGTTATGTTTGGAAGCATATTTAAAGAATGCAGGTTCCCATCAACTTTTACCACCTATGGAGTTAGATCAAAAAATCATAATTTCTATCTTTAAAACTCCCTCCCTTCTCCCCGCCAAAAGGCCAAATCTCTCAGGTAATCAATTAGATGGAAGATAAGAGGTGCTTTGAACAGACCATGGGTCTCCACCTACAAGAGCTGAAAAGACTAAAATACCAGTCTTCAAATGATGAAGTGCCTGTTACAAACTTATAAATTATAGGACTCAGTATGTTCTATCAGAATTCAGTGACTGTCTTGACCTAAATTTCTGTTGTTATGTAACTTCAAGCGAGCTGAGAATGTAACTCCTAAAATGATATTAGATGGCATAATTCCTTTAGTTAAGCATTCTTCGACCATAGAAAAATTTTAAATTAAGTATAGAAGTGTGTTTAAGAGAATCAAAACAATCTTACTAATGTTTTTGGTTAGATGATACATCTATATTTGGTATTTCTAAAATATTACTAATGTTTAAGGGAACTTGATGTATTAAAATGAGAGATGAGGTAATTCCAATTTAAAATGCATAATGCAGTAGCTGATTTTTAACTATTGTTTACTCACATACAATGGGTATAAAAGCTTTGAATATGAAAGAGGATTAAACATTGCTATGTTTCTGTGCATTTTTTTTAAGATTTTAAAAAATATTAAGTATTTTGGAAAGTTTTTCAGATAGATAATGGACATGCTTAAAGAGGAAGTCAAGCAGGTTAAATTTACAAAATTAATTTAAATATACATAGAAAGTCTATAAATATGATCATACACATTCAAAATTCCCCAAAAAATGGTTATTAAAATTACCCAAATTTACAAATAGATTAGTAAACCTATAAACTGAATTTAAAAACTTTAGTAGGCTTTTAGATTTTTAACTTTAATAAATTGAAAGCTGAATTTTTAAGCGAAAGTAAACCTCTGAATATCTCTTCCACAAACAAAAGCCACTTTTAGGACAAAAATATTCACATTTAATAATTGCCACCCACATGAGCCCCTCCTCACAATAATTCATTAGGGCTAAGAAATAAAATTTTTAAAAGGAGCTCCTACACATAAATAAGAAGAACCCATTAGAAAAATCAGCTAATTTCTAAGGAAATGAAATATAAACAACCAAAACACATATATGAAAACATACTTAACCTCATTCATAGTTAAAGATAGGGGAAAAAAATCAAAAGTGTGGTCCCATACATTGTCGGTAGAAGCACTAAGACATGGGCATTCCCCAAAGCCGGTAAAATGGTAAACTAGAACTACTGTTTTGAATACAATTTGTCAAAAACTATCATATTTTAAAATGCATATATCTGTGGACTTGATATTTCCACTATCAAGAATTTATCACATATACATATTTGAATGTGTTCAAAAAGGAATTTATCCAAGAATATCCACTAAGTATTGTTTGCATTTAAAAAATTGGAATGGCCATCAGTAGAGGACAGGTTAAGTATGTTATTAAATCCATGCAGTGGCTTCGCATACATCCATTCAAAAGAACTAAGTAGTCGTTTGTGTATGGATATATAAAAAGCTTCCGTTACAGTAATTAAAAAATAAATAAGCCAAGCACAGAGCAGCTTTATGATATACTCCCGATATCTACTGGAAAAAAACAAGATATATATATATATGTGTGTGTGCATATGCACAGAAGATTTCTGAAAGAATATAAGCATACTTTTAAAGGTCCTTGACTATAAGGAAGATGTATTAGTTTCCTAGGGCTGCTATAACAAAGCTCCACAAAACGAGTGGCTTAACGTAACAGAAATTTATTCTCTCGCAGTTCTGGAGTCAAGAAATCAGAAATCAAAATGGTGGCCAGCTTATTCCATCTGAGGGCAGTGAAGGAGAATCGGTTCCATGCTTTTCTCTAGAATCCAGTGAAGGCTGGCAATCAATCCTTGCTGTTCCTTGGCTGGTAGATGCGTCTCTTCCGATCCTGTCTCTAACTTCTCATGACACATCTCTAGGTTTTCACATGGCCTGCTTCTTTTAAAGACGATAGTCATATTGGAGTAGGTCCCATGCAACTCCAGTAAGATCTCATCTTAATGAATTTCATCTGCAACAACCTTATTTCCAAATCAGGTCACATTCTGAGGTACTGGGGTTATGACTCCAACATAGCTTTTTGGGGAGACAAATTCAACTCATAACAGAAGGATATGGCCATCAGAGCTTAGAGAAAGACCTAAAAATTGGTTAATAAGACTACTAGTTAAGTGATGCAGGCATGATTAAGTGCTATTATGGTCCTGATCCCTTCTAAGATAAACATTTAGACAACAAATACCATGCTGTATAAATGGATTGTCCAAATCTCAACATTCAGCATTCAGTTAATTTTAATGATGTTTCTCTCCCTCACTCAGACTTCCTTTAGGTTGAAAAGGAAGGTCTCTCAGGGCGCCTGGGTGACTCAGTCGTTAAGCGTCTGCCTTCGGCTCAGGTCATGATTAAGGGTCCTGGGATTGAGCCCCGCATCGGGCTCCCTGCTCAGCGGGAAGCCTGCTTCTCCCTCTCCCACTCCCCCTGCTTGTGTTCCCGCTCTCGCTGTCTCTCTCTCTGTCAAATAAATAAATAAAATCTTAAAAAAAAAAAAAACAACTCAATTTCTCTCAAATGGTATTTTTATTTCATGGAGTCCCAGAAACGAAAGGGCCTTTAGAGATCTTTTTGTATATGCCTGCTGTGTTTGACCATATCGTCAGCAAAAGGACAGTCTCTGCTTGAACGTCTGTAGGAAGGACGAACCCACTGCTCCCCAGAGCAGCCCTTTCTGTGGCAGGATATTCTTGATGGTTAGAAAGCAGACACTGAGCTATATTCTGCCTCCCTAAAATTTTCACCATTACGTCTTTGGTCAGCCATCTGAGCTTTGCAAAATTGCATATATATTTAATATTTTATATTTTAAATTATACACACCATATATATGTGTAAGCATATATTTTATAAAACGTCCTAAAATATATTTTTAAATATATGAAAAATAGATTTATATTCATTTAAGCTACCAAAATATCTGGGGACATCTTTGGGCTCTATTCCACGTCTTACCTGAGTGGCAATTATAACCTAATGTCTTTGAGGTAAATAGCAAAAATCAAAATTATAGAACCAATAATTAGATAAAGGAAAAGTAGTGCGGCCAGCAGAAGCCGACATGAAAGCAAAGGCATTGAGAAATAGCCATCAGCTATTGAGAAAACAATTAGGTGGCCATATTCTCACTGATATCGATTCTTGCAAATACATCTCCCAGGCAAAAATGCTCATCATGTAATTTGATTAACATTTTTATAAGAAAATACCCAATAGAAATATAAAGTCAACAAAAATTCAACAGTTTTCTTTGAAAACTCAAGTCTTTTTGCCAGGATGTTCCTAAAGAGATATATTCTCCTGGGGAGAATGGGAAAAAACAAGAAAGCAAGTCCATGTACATAAGAAAGAGCTAAAAGCTTTGAAAATAATAGGGGGGATTTTGTGGGAATTTTGCCAAGAAATCTCTTCAAAAACTTAAATGCTTTAGGCAGCTTGGACAAGGCATGGATCCTGCGTATGAAGGGATTCCACAAAATTGTGACAAATTGTTCCATTCACAGTTACTCTGCCAGATTTTGTCACACACTCTGAGAGACGTTAATAAATTTATGTCAGCTTGTCATTCCTTCACAAAATACTCCCTTCACCCAAATAAATAGGCTCGTTTGAGGCTACAATGGCCATCTTTGTCTAAGAAATACTCGCTCAATTTGTAGATACACACTGTTTGCTTGGGGTATCAATTCACACAAAAACCACAATGATGCTTCTTTGGAAATATGAAATATCTCCAGAGTTCCCAGAGGTGCTGCAGGAAAGGGCAATCCTGAGTCACTGGGACTGTCAGCAACTGCCAGAAAATCAAACCTAAGGTACTACTAAGAGGAAGTTCTAATAAGACAAATGGAGCTCAACATCAAAGTCATCTGGCCACGCAGTTGTGCAGGGAGGTAACTCAGAAAAGTGAGTGTCCAAATGTACCCTCTTTCCTTCATTGATTGTAAAGGATAGCATTTCTTCATTACTTCTTTTTTTTTAAGATTTTATTTATTGATTTGTCAGAGAGAGAGAGAGAGAGAGAGAGAAAACACGAGTAGGGGGAGGGGCAGAAGGAGAAGCAGGCTCCCCGCTGAGTAGGGAGCCCGATGGGGGACTCGATTCCAGGACCCTGGGATCATGACCTGAGCCAAAGGCAGACGCTTAACTGACTGAGTCACTCAGGCATCCCTCTTCATTACTTCTATAATTTAAAGAATCTCCCCATGATAATTAAGGCCTTGAAGTGATAACCTCCCAGAAAAAAAAAAAAGGATCACTTAAAATATAAAAATCCTACCTTTCCAATAATATTTGTGGCTGACTTGTGGTAAAAACTAATGGTGAGGCCATCGGTGAGCACATTAATGATGCAGCTGTCTGGATAAGCAACACAGAGTCACGGGTTTCTTCTGCTGTGCTCCAATAGGATGTTCTTACCAGGAAATAGTTGATTCGGTTCCTGGCGGGGTGAGCAGTTTATTGCCAAAGGTAAGTTTACTCAGCGTTAAAAAGAGGCACTATGACTTAGCTCTTTCTAGAATTCACATTTCAAAAATGGTTTGTGGGTTACTTCCTTGTTTTTCCCTTAGCAATGATTTTTGTAGCATTACTCATAGCTGTAATGTTTAGAACAAAATAAAACCCAGAAAGAATGTAAAAGATTGGATACCTTAAAGTCGTGGTGAAAAGAGGGAGTACATGCATCAGGATATCCACTAAATTCTATTTAGAGCCTCCCACAGGACACTACAGTCCGTAGCTGGTGGAAGTCCTATTTATCTGGAGGTATGCACGCTTCATTTGCTCACAAATTGCCAAAACATCTATTTTAGCACAATCGTGTCACCAAGATCATTGTAACCTGCCCTTACTAACTTCACTACTGGCTCAAGGGTTGGGTTTTCTCCTCTTGGACTGAACGTTCTGCTGTTCTTCTAAGAAATACTTCCCAGGGACGCCTGGGTGGCTCAATCATTAAGTGTCTGCCTTCGGCTCAGGTCATGATCCCAGGGTCCTGGGATCGAGTCCCGCATCGGGCTCCCTGCTCCGCAGGGAGCCTGCTTCTCCCTCTGCCTCTCTCTCTCTCTCATGAATAAATAAATAAGAAATACTTTCCAAATATTGTCTCTCACTCGATTGTACCCAGCCAGAGTTGGTTTGAGACTGGGTTTTGCAACATCAGGGGTGTTAGCCAACAATGGCTAATTTGGGGTTTGGTGTTGGCGCCGTGGCCTATAAGAACATGGGGTTGCCACTTTTCCAAGTTTTCCTAACTGACTGGTGACGCCTCCTGAAGCAAGAATCCCTGTTTTTCTTTTCAAGAATCACCCCCTCCCACCACTACCACCACCTTCCGGCAGGGTGGCCTGTGAGACTTAATTAAAACCTGTTATTTCCACACTGCCAAACAAGAAGACTTGAAGACTCACCAGTCACCTTTACCACTTACTCTGTCAGAGACCTGGGCAAGCAGATGGGGGTAAGGAGTTTTATCCACCTGCAGCCTATCTTCTTTATTTGGGGAGGGGGGGAAAGGAGCCACAACGTTCCTACACCACTCTCATTCTTCTTCCATGCCTCTGTTCCCTCTTTTCTCGCCATGCCAAGAAACCTTGTAGCTCGAAGTTCTTTCAGTCCTTGCCCCTCCTGCTCTGTAGGTCTAGCTCAAGACTCCAATTCCAGGGCGCCTGGGTGGCTCAGTTGGTTGAGCGACTGCCTTCGGCTCAGGTCATGATCCTGGAGTCCCTGGATCGAGTCCCGCATCGGGCTCCCTGCTCGGCGGGGAGTCTGCTTCTCCCTCTCCCACTCCCCCTGCTTGTGTTCCCTCTCTCGCTGTGTCTTTCTCTGTCAAATAAATAAATAAAATCTTTAAAAAAAAAAAAAAAAAGACTCCAATTCCATTTTATTCCTTCACGGACTTGGTGTACATGTTGTACCCATGCTTAATTTACATGAGCCATAATTCATTAACTTTACGACTCCTTTGATTGCAAGATGCACCATTATTTTATCTACCACTGAAAAGAATGAAAATGCTGCCAATTTAAAAATCTATGTGCACCATCATGTGTATGATACATTCTAACTTCAGAAATACTGAACTGTGAAAAAAAATATTTATCTTTGAATTGATGAACTATGGTAATTTAAGGCAAAAAGAAAAGAGAAGAGCTTTAAGTATCCTTATAAGGGCATTAATAGAACTGCCAGCTTTCTCCCATTTTGGTTTCCTGATTGTCTATAGTCCTGCCTATCTCTTCCTTCTCTTGATTTCTTTATTAACCAAAAAAAAAGCCCTACTATGTGCAGGTCCTGCGGTTGGTGTTAGGGCCACTAAGTAAACAAGAGACGATATTTGTGCTCAAGATGCTCTTGGTTTGGGGCATGGATACAAAAAGCTGCTAAGAATTATAATAGAGTGACTGTCACTCTACTAGACAGAGCACAGAACCCGATAGGAGCAGCGAAGGGGGACCTGACCCAGTCCAGCGTAGGTGATGGAGAGCACTCCAGAAAGGCAGCATCTGAGCCAAGATCTCAAAAACAAACAAGAACATTTGGCCATTCAAAGGGACAAGGCAGATGAGGAAAGGAGAGATACTCAGGTGAAGAAAGGAGAGATACTCAGGTGAAGAAAACACCCTAGGCAGCAAGAGAGAGGTCAGCCTTGTGTTCTGGCAAATGCAAAGTGTTCCAGAAGACTGCAGGACAGGAAGAAGGGAGGTGAGCTAGGAGCAGCCCCCTGAATGGCCTTGTCTACTGTGCAGAGGAGATGGAAATTGGTTCTGAGGACATGGTGAACCAGCAAAAGGCTTAAGTTTAAAGCGGCAAGATCAGAGAAACCCTTTCTTTTAACTTGTCTTACCTTCATTTTGTGAGGATCAAATTAATGAGGAATAATAATCTGGATCTTCCCTCTGCCTTGGCTTCTGAAGTTGCACCATGATTGCACTGGATAACCACTTTTGCCTTTTCCTTCTGGAGATGCCTATCTATCCGTTTTGGTTCATTTTCTTTAGTACTTTATAATTTTTTCCCTCTAATATCTCTTTCTGAAAGTTTCACCAGTTAGATATTGGCTTCCTAGACTCATCTTCTATGATTTTTATCTTCTTCAAAATTTCCATCTCCTTGTCTTATGGTTCTACTTCTGGGAACATTCCTAGAATTTATCTTTCAACCCTACTACTCATATTTTTATGGGAGGAACAGCACTATCATATTTTGAATTTCTAAGAACTCTATTGGGTTTTTTTCCTTTACAGCAATCTGTTATTGCTTATGGACTTAATAGCTTCCCAAGAATAGTCCTCCCAAAGAATATTAATAAACAGTTACAGCATTTGCATGATCCCGGCATTATCTCTATTTTCTTCTTTTTCCCTGTTTCCACCTTATTTACCTTGGTTCCTCTCTCCATGATGAGTATTCCCCTTAAATTTCTGGTGACCCAAGGTTGTTTTTTTCACAGTTAAGAGTGGAACTTTCATATCTGAGTGGAAGGTCAGTGCATACATGCAAGGTTAGCGGACTCCCCTTTGGGGAGGTCTTGTAGAGAGCTGGCCATTTCAGCAGGGCTTCCCAACCTCTGGTCTATAGGGGTCTTTCTTCTGGTGACTCAGTTTTTCTAGAAAAGTAACCTTCCAATCTTTTGTCTTTGGGCAGCATCCTAGTCGTATGGGGAAAAGGGGACTGTGGGATCAAACCATTCTAGAAGCTTCTAATAAGAACAGACTTTTATTAGTTCCCTTGTGTTGAGCCATCCATCACCACGCCCAGTGTCATCACTCATCCGTCACCTTCACTCATCCGTCACTAAGCCTGGTGTCTTCAAATCACCAGCCACTCTCATGCAGTTTCTCTAGTTAATAAATGATGCTCAGGTCTCTTGTGGTAATAATGGGCAAAGAGTGGGAGGTGTTGTAGGCATGAATGTTCTGTTCATGGCAGGCCCTGGGGAATTGGAAGAACCTGTTAGGGTTCCATTCCTTGGGGAGAGGACCAACTTAGATAACTTTACCACCCACTCCTCGGTCCATCCCCATTCCTCAACACTCCATCTACCACAATGGCTACTTCTGGGAGGTAAGCCTCTCCTGGGTTCTCAGTGTGAACTGCTTTTACCACAGTTACTAAGCTACCTCCATGGGCATGAGGTCTGGATTCCTCTGCCTTAATAAGTCAATGTCCACACCTTCATCTACTTTCTATCCCTTGATGATTTGTTCAAATGGCTTGCCTGCTGAAGCCCTCTTCTGTTCTCTTTGTCCTTTTAGGTTTATAGCCTTTTATTCATGTAAATTTAGTGGGGGCTTGGGAGAGAGGGGGGATAAACACGTGAGTTCAATCTGCCTTCTTTAAGTGAATACTGTATTTGCAATTTAAATTTGCAATGTTTTAGCTCAAATAATTCCTTAGGCTCGTGTATGAAATAAACATAGTTTCTGAACCATAAATCAATAAGCGTGATATGAACATTATGCGAGACATTTGAAGTCAGAGCTATCCTGAAAAATTAAAGTCCGTGGTCATAGTTCCTAGCTAACACCTACTCTCTGCTCTCTTCTGTTTTTATACTGTTTTTGGCCTCAGTTAAATTTTCTAAAGTCCTAAGCCAAGATGGAATAATAAGATGTCAGGAAAACTTGACCACAGGCATCTCTCTCTCGTGCTCCCAACTTTCTCACTTATGATCCCTCAGATACTTTCACCAATACTTCAGGGAATTCACACACACAACTGCATACTTTGGCAGATTTTTAATCTAGATGAAGGTCAACGTTTCCACTCTCAGCTCAGAGGACATATCTTTATTACTTTTGTACATTTGGCACAGCACAACTGAACCAATAACTAAGATTTTTTAAAAATCTGCACTTTGCAGTAGGTTCATTTGGTTAATCGGATACTTATATTCTTCTGCTCGATTGTTTGATTCCTTCCTTTTTCCTTGTAACCTTCTCAACTAATGCATTCTCCACCAGGTAAGACCTGGAGAGATTCTCAAACACTAAGCATTTAAAAGTATATACATAGGTATCCTCCTTAAGGAGGGAGCCATTTTATTTAAAATGTCTCGATAAACCTTTGGTGTGGATAAGAACCTGAGGGCATGAAAAAGGCTGGCACCAAAGAAATAAAGATACCTCAGCATGTTGCCAACAAGAATTTAGAAGCTTGCAAAGACAGGAGGGAGCACACAAAAGGGATTTCTAAATCACTCTGCATATGAAAAGAATAGGAATTCGAGGATGGGAAAGAGTATGGCTTCGCAAAGGAGCAAAGAGTAAGACTTTTTTTTTTTTAAGAATAAGACTTTTAATTATAGGGGTGTCTAATATTCAAATATGTGTATATGTACATGTCACAATAAATATGTATCTTTAATATTTATTAACATATATAATACAATGTGTATTTGATTAATATATATGTCAAAATAAATCCCATTCATTTCCAAACACCTTCAGAAAAGACACGCAAACGCCTTGATCTAGGTGGATTTCCTAAGGGGGTTAGAGTGAACTGAGCAAGGAAGAATGTTGAGTTTGACATGGTACAAAATAGAGGTGGCAGATGAGGAACAGCAGAGTAAACCAGGAACTGAAGGGGGAAAAAAAGTAGCAGACACAAGAGCTCCAAGCGACCAGTGGCCCGGAAAACTGTAAATCATCTCCCCCGAAAATCCACGGAGAGACAGGAAGGAACTCAAGGTTCCCACTCTAAATTCATAATACATCAGCTGACATCTGGGTTAGTTTTATGCAATGTCTCAGAGCCTAAAAAAAGGTAAGCATGTAGCTTGCTGAAGGAGGCTGCGTCTTAATACTCTATCTGCTTTTGAGGAGGACCAAATGGAAAAAGTATTTAACCTAAGTAAGGACACAATAGAATGCCTCAGGAAATCCCCTTTGCTGAAAGTGTCCTCGGGGTAAATTGGGGCAGGGAGAAGTGGTAAGGGGGAAGGAATGTAAGTATCAGGTGGGAGATCAGGCGGGATGGCCCCCAAGGTTCTTTAAGATCCTGAGAGTGGGCCCCCAAGGTTCTTTAAGATCCTGAGAGTCTATGGTTCTAGGAGCTAAGCAGACTCAGATCATTCCAATTTTCCCCAAATGTAACAAAGTCAAACTGATGTTATGTATATGCCTTAAAGCTCTCTTAGTAAAGTTCAGCCACATCACATGGTAGTCTTTATTCTTGTTCAAGCCGCTGGTGGGGAAATGGAGGTCTTGCAAAAACCATTCCAGTACTTCCTGTTGGATAAGTTCTGTCGTTCTCTAAAAACACCAAAAGGAGAAATGAACAGAGTCGAAAGTGGAAAAGCTTCCAAAACCAGGAGGAGGTGGGCCAGCTTGGAAGAGCAGGATCAGCCTCTTACCCAGAGGTCTCCTCCCGGTCTGGACCGTTTTTGTGTCTGAGGAAGGGGTCGGCATGCTAAATTATTATTTGTATGTGTGATGCTTTCTCATAAGCTCCCTCTGGAGACTTGCATTTTAATTCAAGATGCTGCTTTATTTTAGGGATAAATCAGTAAAAAGGGTCGGCACTAACCTGTCATTTTCCTCTTCTATTTTAAAGCTCTCTGTGCCTGGGAGTTAACTTCTCCCAAAACAAGCATTTGGAAAATTCCTGGTTAGGCCGCTTGCTTGTTTTGTGAATGATGTTTGTGGTCAGCTCTAACATATATAGCTGCCTTCTTCGTATTGCTGTCTTTTTCATGCATGTTTTTCTTATTTTGGCATTTTTTTTAATGGAAGTGATTAAATATTATTTGGTTTCAAGCTGGTGTTGAAATTGTAGAGATGTAAAAAATCCTCTCTAGCTGAAATCCAACATATACATACCCTCACAATCATCTACACACACACATATGCATGCAGCATTCTTAAAGTATGCTGGATAGCTTTCCTTCCTTCCTTTCCTCCTCCCTTCCCTCCTCCTTTTCCTTCCTTCCTTCCTTCTTTCCTTCCTTCCTTCCTTCCTTCCTTCCTTCTCTTTTCCTCTTTTCTTTCTTTCTTTCTTTCTTTCTTTCTTTCTTTCTTTCTTTCTTTCTTTCTTTCTTTCTCTCTTTCTTTCTAGTGTTGAGGGAGGGAAATGAAAGAAAATATGATTTCATGTTTGGCTTGCTTTCTGATAGAAGCAGCATTGTTTGGGTGCCCAGGCCTCCAGCTTTTACCTGGAGTTCAATGTAGAAATGTTGTTTCAAGTCTTATTCAGAATGACTGAAATATTTTTGCAGTGTCACCTTCCAAATTTTCATTAACGTTTACAGGTTTCAATAGCAAGTTGGAGTGGTATAGGAACTCTTAAAGGGATATTCTTTCCCCACCCTACCTTCCAAAAAATAAAATTAAATTAAGCTGAAGAGAAAGTAAATCCTGGTATTTTTAGATCAAAAATTCGGGACAGACTGCGTAGTATTTAGTAAGTTCCAAAAAGTATCCCCAAGAAGCAGAATGTTTTTTATTCTATTAAATCAGTTGTGTATAATGTTGTATGGTAAAATCTAACAATTTTAGGAGAAACTCTGTATTTTGTTATTAGAAAATTCAACTTATTGACACTGAGAGAAGGCGATATGAAAAAGTAAAATCGGGACTCATGCCAGAATAAATTTTTTGTGAGAAATTCTTCAGCTATCAGAAGACTTAAGAAATCTAGTCTGTATTCAATATCACCTGTAGATTTAATGAGAGAAAAAAATCTATTCCATTTAATTACTTCTTAGAAGGTTTAATTGGAATATTGGCTTCATTGCTATATAATTCAGTAGTTGGATCTGCATAATATTTATGTTATAACTAAAAGATATGTATTTTGATATATTTTTAAATACTCAATTTATATATGTTATTATAATAATGATTGGAGGCATGTTCAAAAAATTTCTTTACCTATCCATATTATTTTGTTGCTAGGAGACAAATATGAAGCATCTAATATTATTATTAAATAGGTTATAATCCACTTTTAATTTCACAATAACAATTGCTTTTGGATGTGTATTTATTCAGACTCTGTAGATATATACTCAGTGCAAATAACAACATCTTTCTCTGCCTGGTTTTTATTTGTAATTTGGAGAAGTGTTAATAAACATGAATCTTACTAACTAAGCAGGTTGAGGCTCCCCTAAAAAAGTAAGATGATCTCCAACTCAGAGCAAGGTCAAATTATTTGCAACGTAAAATATATTATGATTTACATAAATCAATTGAAAGCAAAATGTTTATGTTTAATTTTCTTTTTTGTATCAAAAATGCATAATGATAGTATTTTATATAACATTTCTATCATGATCGATTTTATCTCTTTTATCATAATACGCAGGGCAGGTAATTTTCAAAATGAAGAATGCTGCACACGGAGAGTAGTTATTTGCCCCAAGACAGAAAGTAGTGGCTGTGCCCATATTAGCCACAAGGTCAACTATACCCTGGCCCAGTATACCCTCTGTTGGAGTGGAAAAAGGACCTTTTCTACTGAGGAATCTCAAACTTAAAGCTTCCTTACTTTAAATAAATTATCTTCTGATTTTTATGTCCTCATTAACATTTGTATTTGACTATCTTCCATTATATTTTAAGAAGACCCATTCAGATAAATACCTTTACTTACTTCTTTTTTTTTTTTTAAGATTTTATTTATTTATTCATGAGAGACAGAGAGAGAGAGAGAGGCAGAGGGAGAAGCAGGCTCCCAAGGAGCAGAGAGCCCGATGCGGGACTCGATCCCAGGACCCTGGGATCATGACCTGAGCCGAAGGCAGACGCTTAACCATCTGAGCCACCCAGGCGCCCCCTTTACTTACTTCTTTAACCAACATAATACTTTTATGGTTTTAAAAAAATCTTTTTGTTGAGTCCAGACTTAGTGGCAGTTCAGTGTGGGGACTATTCAATAACAATGAATAATTTTTGAATAGTGAATAATTCTTCAAGGAGATTATTTCAGCCTCGGACGTTTCCCAATCCGAAGAATGAGTTTTTCACCTGATTCATTTCAGGTTTTAGTTTTTTTTTGTGAGTAGCACTTTGTTGCCAACTCTACCTTTATTCTCCCTCTATTCCCTCACATCGTTTCCTTTGCTTAGATTGAAGGTTCTATCTCTCCCTATGAGCTTTCCTCAGGACTGCCCTAACTGGTGAGCATTCCTCAGCTAAAAAGAACCAGATGGCCAGGAGATGTTAATGTTTCCCTCACATGTCCTCTGGGCAATCCTTCTTCGCAGGGGACAGGTGTGCTGACTTACCACTACTCTGAGACTTACACTAATCCAAATAACAAAGGACGGTTGTCCTGTCTTGATGGCAGACACAAGGCAGAAGAATCCTACCTTTATGGAGCAAAAAATCAACTGTTTTGGAGAACAACCTGTTTGGAGAAAGCCCTGAGTTGTCTTACGTATTATATATATAGTGCCATTTATTATATATACAATAGTACCAAAAGAATTTTCTGATTCAACTAAAATATTTTAAGCAAAATAGAAATAAAATGCATTATGATTTTACATTATAGTGCTCAAAGATACTCGGAGATTAAAAAGTGTATGCATCTAGGGTTGTCTGGGTATCTCAGTTGGTTGAGCGTCTGCTTTTGGCTCAGGTCATGATCTCAGGGTCCTGGGATGGAGCCCAGAGTCCAGGCTCCCAGCTCATCGGGAAGTCGGCTTCTCCCTCTCTCTCTGCCCCTCCCCCTGCTTGTGCTTTCCCTCTCTCAAATAAGTAAATAAAATCTTTAAAAAAAAAAGTGTATGCACCTAGCAAAATAAAATAAAAACATAGGTAAAGTCATAGTATCTGTGCTAAGAGAGACATTAGGGATAATTTAAAACTCAAATATCTATATCCTTCTTCCTTCTCCTTCATCAAATTAAGAGCTCATTCAGAGTAGTTGAAAGGTCACTGGGCAGGGTAATGAGAAGAATTGGTTTGAATCTTGGCACCTTCACAAGCACTTGAAGGAGTTGCCTGATTCTCTGAGACCCATTTTTATCACCCTTAAAGTGGGGACAATTGTACTGCTCTAATTTACAACAAGGATATGAGGATCAAATGAGAATATTTTTGCAAGTTTTTTTAAAGTTGCATGCAAAAATGCATAATCAACATCGTCTTCATGAAGGTCAAAGTTCTAGCCCATTCCTTTTCTGGTCTCTGGTTAGAGGTGCCACTCGTGCTTGAGCAACAGAAGAATAAGGAAGAGAAGTGATGTCCCCCTCCCCCCACCCTCAAGAGATCAGCAGTACCTTCACAAGAAAGAATTGCCTCTTGCTGCTATATTCTGACTACCAAAGACACCCCCAAAAGAAAATCTACATAAACTTTGTAGATTAATTCCCAAACTTTATCAAGCCAGGAAAAAGAAAAAACAAACTCTGGAACATCTCAGCAGACAAGCACATGACAGCAATATAGGCCTCTTTCTAGGGCTCGGAAACCAGACTTTGTACCTATTTGTTCTCCTCGCCCCCGTGGTGTGAAGCAGACAGGAAAAGCAGGTCATTTTGCAAATCATCTGACTCCAGCCTGAAATCAGTAACCCAGAGAAAAAGCACTTGGGAGCATAGGGATATCAAAGAGGGGGCCAGGCCTGGGCCTTCTGATAAGGCGTAATGTTGAGTGGAGAGTGGCTAATAGGACCGCATTGGCCCTTGATCCCGAAGGCGCTCCTCCAGCACGCACAGATGTCTGCGTCTGCTTGGGGTGGGGGGTGGGGGAGGACCAGGGAAACAAAGCCATTCACTTAGTCAGGGGGCACCATGATATCCGGAATCTGAATTCTGGGCTTCTCAATGCTGAAAGCATATTGGTTTTCCTATAAAATAGCTCCAGGTAGGAAGCTCTCTGAGCTGAAGCATGAAATCCTAGGGAGTGAAGCCATGGCTTGTTTATCTACAGGACCCAACTGGTGAACCAGCAGTAACTAGCTTATGGAAAATGTTGGGTGAATGAATGAGTGAAGGAATGATGAACAAATGAACTCCATGAAATACCTAATGGTAATGGTGGTCTTTAATTTTTTGTATCGCAGAAGTTTTTGAATGTAAACAAAAATATAGAGAATTATATACCCATCACTCTGCTTCAACAATTGTGTTTTGGGGCACCTGAGTAGCTCAGTCAGTTAAGCGTCCAGCTCTCGATTTCGGCTCCGGTCATGATTTCAGGGTCGTAAGATCCAGCCCCGCATTGGGCGCCATGCTGGGCATAGAGCCTGCTTCTGATTCTCTCTCTCCCTCTCCCTTTGCCCCTCCCTGCATCCCACTTGTGCATGCTCTCTCTCTCTAAAAAACAAAAAACAATTTTGTTTTGTCTATCCCCCCTCAATTTGAGGAATGGAGTAGGTTATTTTAAAGAAAATCCAAGATATTGTCATTTCATCCATAGGTACTCTACATCTCTAACATATAAGGATAATGCATTTACACACTTGACAAAATTAAGAATAATTTCTTAATACCTTGTAAAAATCCCAATTTCTCTGCCTCAAAAATCTCTTTTAGTGTATTATTTGTTAGACTCATAATCCAAACAAGACTCATAAAATTGCATAGTTTGTCTTTTAAAGTCTCTATAATAGCGGTTCTTCCCACTCCACGCCACTCTATATTGTTAACACCATTGACTTGTTGGAGAAAGCAGGCCATTTATCCAGTATAATGTACCACATTATGGATTTGGTTGACATGCCTGCTGGTGTCATTTAATTCGATCTTTTATCTATATTTCCCCTAAACTGGTAGATATATCTAGAGGCTTGATTGGATTCAGCCTACTTCACATACACTTCACCATTAGCTGTGTACTTCCTACAGTGTCTCACGGAAGCGATCCTTAAAAAGCACCAAACAGTGGGACCTGTTTATATGCCAAATATAGAACATAATAGGTTCATATTCTGGACCTACTAGAAATCACATCCTCAAATTAAACAATATATACCCTCTCTTTTTGGTTTTACTTCTGTGGATGGATCTGTATCCATGCAGTAACTAACTACGTGCAGCTATTTCCTTGAACCTTGAACAAGAGGAACAGTAGAAGTCAGACCAGTTTAGTGGGCATTCCCCTCACTGAAGAAAGGATGTCCTACAGGTAAGGATAAACATTTCCAGTTTGCAAGGGAAGGTGAGAAGGGAAAGCTAAATCATGCTTGGAGATTACAATGATTTGCTGATAGTTACTATCAATGAAACATATTGCTTAAGGGAAGTTAGAAATCATCAGGCCCCTTTGGGTTAGGTGCTACAGGAAAAGTATAAATTTGAGAAGAGGGAATAAGGATAAGGTAGTAGGGCAGCAACTTAAAATTGATTGGTTTCATTAGCTTTCTAAGGCTGCTGTAACAAACTCTCAAGACCTAGGTGGTTTGGGGAGCCTGGGTGGCTCAGTTGGTTAGGTGTCCGACTCTTGATTTCAGCTCAGGTCATGATCTCAGGGTCATGAGATCAAGCCCTGCATTGGGCTCTGTGCTGGGTGTGGAACCTACTTAAGATTTTCTCTCTCTCTCTCTGCCTCTGCCTCTCCTCTTTCACTTGCATGTGTGAGCACTCTAGCTCTCTCTGTCTCTCTCAAAAACACCCCCCAAAACAAGAAAACCTAGGTGGTTTAAAACAAGAGAAATTTATTCTCTTACAGTTCTGGAGGTTAGAAGTTTGAAATCAAGGAGGTGTCAGGGCCCTGCTTCTTCCAAAGACTCCAGGGAAGAATCCATTCCATGTTTCTCTCCTCACTTCTGTTAACAACCTCAGTCCTCCGTGTACCTTGGCTAGTAGCTGCATCATTCAGACCTCTGCCTCCATCTTTTTGTCATCTTCTTCCCTGTGTGTCTGTGTCCAATTTCCCTTTTCTTATAAGGACACCAATTGTTGGATTTAGGGCCCATCCTAACCCAATAGGACTTCATCTTAACTTGATTACATCTGTAAAAACCCTATTTCCAAATAAAGTCACATTCACAAGTTCTCGGTGGACATGAATTTTTGAAGGACCCTACCCAACCCGATACAACGGTCAAAAACCTCTCCGTGAGAAGGTGATATTTGAGGAACTAAAGTGGTTAGAGAGCTAAACAGCCATGAATCTGGAGAAAGACGGTCCAGGCAAAGAGTAGCCAAATGTGAAAGTCTGAGATGCGAACGGAGCTGGTGTGTGAAGTGGGTGAGGGGAAGATCAGTAACAGCAACATTGACAAAGGTATTGGGGTGGAGGGTAGAGCAGCACAGCCTTGGAAGCCATTTCTAAGGATGATGGCTTTGACTCTGATGGAGATAGGAATTATCGAAGGCTTCTAAACAAAAGTGTGATATTGTTGGACATTTTCATGAGAACCGCTAGCTGCTATATTGACTAGACTGTGAGAGAGATAAGGGCAGAAGCACTTAGAGGTTAATTTCAATGACCCATGGGAGAAATTTGATGATGGTTTGGACCACACTATAGCAGTGGAAGTAGTTAGAAGCTATCAGATAATAAGAATAACACATAAAAATGGTCCAGATTTTTCCCCATTAATACTTCTCTCTTTTATTATCAAGTGTTTTGTGACCTGTTCGTATTCATTCCCAGAGGATGGAGGCAAGCACCAAAAGTTTAAGAATTGGCTTTATAAGAAAATCTTAAAATGAGCATTTCCTTTTTCCTGCAGTTCACATCGATAGCTACCATAGGGCCTGCTATGTACCAAGAATTTGTTATTTTACATCCATTCCCGTATCGTTTAATCCTCGAAATAAGCCTGCACTACATGCCTTGTTTTCCATTTCACACGTAAGAAATGGAAAGTTTAGAGAAGTTAAGCAGTTTGTCCAATCATATGAATAGTTAAGGACAGAACCGGGATTCTAATTTATGTTTGCTGAATCTCGATCCCATGTGATTCTCATTGTACTACAGGGTGAATCAGGAAAACAAAGTAATTATTCTATTTAAGTATCTAATCATTGTGGTCCAGATCTTTAAACACCATGTTCCAGAGAGACTTTACTTGGTGTTCTTCATTTGTAGGTAGTTGATTAATCAATTTGACTGATTATTATTGACCAGGAATATTGTGAAAAGAGACCCTTCCATAGTCAACATATTAGGAAAGAACATGGCAGTCTATACCTTATCATGGAGCTGAATGTGCAAATCTCTTTCCATCTCCACATTCAATGACATCACGTGATGCCTTGAAATAAGCCATGCCAGGGTAGTTACTCTATGGAAATCAGCAAGCACAGTAAATCAGAGCTTTTTTATTCAGAGACCTGGTTTACCAAAAAACTATTGCTTATAACTCAAATTCAATCACAACAAAATATAAAGGTGTGTGTGTGTGTGTGAGAGAGAGAGAGACAGAGGTGAGAGAGAGAGAGGGAGGGAGAAAGAGAGGGGGAGAGAAGGGAAAGGGAAAGAGAGATGAGACAGTGTTATCAAATTACTGAGTGTAGTTAATGTCTAACATTAGTTTAAAAACTGCCTCAATATAAACCAAAATAACGAATGTGTCCACTGGACAGATAAACACATTTAAAGTTTGTGATTACACATTTCCTGGTTGGTCTCGGCAACAGGACTTTAGGACTTAAGCATTTTCAGCAACAACTGCGCAGTTCTGGACCGGTTTTTCATCCATCCAAACCCACACCCAGCCTAGCCTTCCCAGGTGGTGTTTCTTCAGCAAACACACTTTTGGTGAGCTCAGTTCTTCCACAGAAGACTGAAGTGACAGCAATCCGGGGAGAGGCCCGATGATGGGTTTCAGGAGCTTTGGCTTCTCTCCCAACAGAAGCTGGTGATGAGGTTTCTTTCCCTGAGCTGGCCTGAGAAATGTTCTTTTACCAAAGATAGATTGAGGAGGAGAATCCATCTCAATATTAACCAGAACAACTATGCTTTCCCTGTCATGGGGCAGGGGTGGGGGTGGGGGATCAGGGTAGCTCCATTTAGAGGGAGTGACAATGTCTGAAAGCCAGGTAGAAATTGTTTCAAGGATTATTGGTTATTTGGGATCATCCCCACAATTTGTATCTTTCACCAGTATCTCTTTTAAAAAAAATAGTGGCTTATCTATTGAACCAACACACATATGTGCCCACCCCCACACACAAACACATAAACTCACATACATCTGCTACCACCTCTACTTCTACCCAATCTTCCTCTCTCTTTTTTTTAAGATTTATTTATTTATTCGGGAGAGAGAGAGAGTGGGAGGGGCAGAGGGAGAGGGAGAGAGAAACTTTAGTGACTCTTCACCTGACACGGGACTTGATCTCAAGACCCTGATATCACAACCTGAGTGGAAACCAAGAGTCAGATGCTTAACTGATGGCACCACCCAGGGACCCCTACCCAATCTCTCTTAAAGCCTTCCTCAGAGAAACATTCTTTTTCAGCAGCTCTTCGCTCCTGTGCTCAGCTGTAGTGTAGACTTCCCATTTTCTCTCTCTCAGGGCCAGACCCAGGGTCAGGACAGAACTTTCTCCTTATGGTCAAAGTCTAGACACCAGGGACAGACGTCCTGGAAAGGGTGCTGAGGTCATGATCAAAGCCAGAAAAATGAGTCCAAATGAGTCCATTGATCCCGGGAGGGCAGGAGAACATCAGGAGCTGAGGTACAAGGCCAAAGTGGGACAGAGAAGGACAAGGCGTCCGGAGGCAGGGCCGTCACAGGAACAAGCAGGAAGAATACCATCAGGGGGCATTCCAAAGCTGTGTTGGAGAGTTAATGTCACTTACAGCCTTTTTGTTTCTTTATAAAATTCTAATCAGAGTCAGCATTGCATAGGGGTAAAGCCACAAACCCTGGAAACAGACTACCTGGATTTGAAGCCTGGCTCTGTCCTTTACTAATTCTGTGACTTTAATCAGTTTCCATAGTTTCTTCATCTGTAAAATGGAGGTAATAATAGGTTTTAACTCACAGCACTGTTGTGAGGGTTAAATAAATTAATATCTATAAAGTGCTTAGAAGAACATCTGTATAAAAAGATGTTAAACAAAACAATATTCGCCCAAGCCTTAAGAAAAAGATTACCAGTTTTACTGGTAATAAATAAAATAAATGTATTTATTCTTCTTCCTTCTCTCAGAGGAAACCATCATCTTGAATTTGTGATTTGTCATTCTTTTTTTTTTTCTTAAAGATTTATTTATTTATTTGAGAGAGAGAGAGAGCAGGGGGAGGGGCAGAGGGAGAGAGAGACAGACAGACAGAATCTCAAGCAGACGCCCCGCTGAGCATGGAGCCTGACACAGGGCTCAATCCCAGGGCCCTGAGATCATGACCGGAGCTGAAATCAAGAATCAGATGCTCAGTTGACTAAACCACCCAGGTGCCCCTGTGATTTATCATTCTTGCACATCTTTATATTCATTTGTATGAACAGTTGTATCCCTCAGTATAATTTTATTTTTCATATTTTAAGCCATATATAAATGGCATCATGCTTGCTGTATTCATCTATAATTTGTTCTTCTTACTCAATTCATCTGTGTTGATATAAGCAGTTCTGGGTCATACATTCATGTCATTCCTGTTATTGTTAGAGTATTCCCAGTGAATACATGCACCACAATTTATTTGTCTGTTCTCCTGTTGATGGACACTTAAGTTGTTTCTAATTTTTGCTATCGTAAGCATTCTGAGGCATATTTCTTGGGAAATGCATGGAAGTTTCTCTAAGCTGACTTAGAAGTGAAATCTCTGAGGTTTAGGGTAAGCTTATTTTCAAATGTACTTAATATTTTAAAAATTATTCTTTTAAGATATTCAGACAAATTCACATTATCATCAGTGCTCTACCATGTGCTAACTGCTGCTTGAAGTCCTTTAGACAGATGAACTTATTCAATCCTCAGAATGGCACTATGAAGGAAATGCTATTATTTCCCTCACTTTATAGAAGAGAAATTCAGTAGCTTTCCTCAGATCACACAGCTGGTAAGCTATGGAACTCGGATTCACACTTGGAGACATACTTGTTCCAGAGTCGTGCGAACTGCAAAGTAGGATATAATAAAAAGTCAAAATATTCTGACCAAAAAGCATCACAAGGCAAATAAAAAGATTTCACTGAAGGAGGTAAGGTCTCATTAAATCCAGTATTTCCTCATCTTAACTAATTACATGTGCATAGATAGAGCTTATTTCCAAATAAGGCCTAGTCTGAGGTTCCATGCGGACAGGAATCTTGGGGAGGAGAGACACTGTTCAACCCAGCACAGGATCCCCTTCTACATCTGTGGCCCAAGAGAGGAGGCTACTCTACTTCCCACAGGACAAGTGTTTGGATATTTGGAAAGAGCTCTGCAATTCATAGATCTCTCTCCCTATCCCACCTCATATGCCCAAGGAGTCTCTTGCCTTTGCCACACATGCTCAATTCAGTCAGGTCACGCTGGCAGAGCCCCCAGTAGTTCTCAGTTCCCAGGAAATTCCCTCACTGTCCAAGAGACCCTGTTCTGGGTGTCCTTCCATTTGCCAGTGTCTCCTGCAGATGAAGGAGTATCCACAACTCAACAATAGATACTCTTTTCCAGGTGTGGACAGATCCAGACAGCATACAGTGAACCCTAAGAGTTGCCAGTAACCCCTATAATACTTTTTGGGCCCTGATTGCATGAGCCATACCTTCTAGATCATTCAGGAGAGCTGAGTAATAGTTCTAGCTCTGTCCCTAGCTCTATAAACAGAAGCAAATCAAAGTTTCTACACTTACATTTCTTAACCTTTAGGAAAAGTAATACTTGCCCTAACCTGTTTGACAATAATGTTGTGAGGATAAATATCAGATTGGTACAAAAGACTCAGATAAAATCCTCAGATAAAAATGGATGGGAAGAATGTGGCTGTGCACCCATAGCACAGTGGAATGTAACCTTGTTTTATGGCACGGGGTCCTTTAATAATCCAGTGAAATCTACAGTTCCCTGCCTCTGAAAAAGCCATAAGCATGGGCACACACACATATAAGCTTCCAAATAACTGGGGAGTTAAATTACCCTGGAGTCCAGACACGGATTCTCCCCCTTCTCTAATTAAGAAGGGATTTTGAGCCTGAGCGTTAAGTGACTACGGAAAATAGTATTCCTTCCTGATTCCCAGATGGCTGTTCTGGTTTAGAACTGAGGCTGTTTGGCCAGCCTCAGCACAGCACGTGGCCATAGTTGGAGCAGAGTAGAAATATTTTTGGATTGAATTCAGTGTCTGTGGACAGCGAGGCACCTTCTCGGTAGTAGCAACAGAGCTCCAAAGTACAAGAGGCTGGGCTTCAGTCCCCCTTTTCCAATTTTCTGTCTTTCCCCCCTTTTAATGTCCCCATTTCAGCAGAAATTGACTCAGCTCTCTTTGAAAGGATGAAATTGATCCATTACAGTGATCCTCACGAATCTGCTAGAAAATCAGCGTCCAGGACTGTTCCACATGAGAAGTCAGCCTTAAGAAAGTCCACCACAGCCACAGGAGCATAGTTACCTAACACATGATTTACTAGACAGTATTTCTTTTCTTGCTGAGAGAAATAATTTAGGACAAGAACACCTTTCTAGTAATGTATTTTTTCCATAATTTAAACATAATTTACAGTATTCATATAGTCTCAAATTCTTCAAACTCTTCTCATTGAATATGATTTCCTTTGTTTTCTACCAAAAACCAAAACAAAAATCGAAGACAGGGAATGCCCATTTGATAGATGAGGAAACTGAGCCCTTGAGAAGTTAGGCCACTTGCCCTAAATCTTGCAGTTAGTAAGAGATGGAGCCAGGACTTTCACCCAGATCTGATCCTAAATCCCACTTTCCTTTGCTATATCATAAAAGTAAACATGTACATAATATCCAATTTCAGTTTTCCAATGGCCCCTTTGAAGCCAAGGTCTAGTATGACTTCAGGGATAGTAGAGGGTCATCCCAGGAGCTGGAAGTCACATAATTCTTCTCTCTTTCTGGGTAACCTTAAGCTGGGTGCATGGTGGAGTTGACAATTGCCTCCAACTGATCACAAATAGGAAAAAGATCTGTCCCTATTCTTACTGATGACTGAGATCTCTTTAACAAAGATGTGTGGCTGTTGTGCCTCAGTAAGACACAGGATTGGAAATGCAAATACCTGTGTATAGGTAAGTGCAAATGGCTGATATCAGATCTTTCTCTGAAAACAAGTCTTGACAGGGGAGAGGGTAGGGAGAGAGTCACCATCAAAGCCAGGACACTGCCTGAAGCTGCAGAGAGCCAATGGGAGAGAAAAGCCAATGTCTAAAGACCAATGGCACTTGCCTCCTATCATCCTTGAGCTGCTCCCTCCCCACTGAGCTCTTTTCACTCAGAGAAAAACAGAATAAGTATGCTCTTGACTGCAGGAGAACTCAGTGTTTCCCAAAGTGCGGTCCCCAGGACTACAGCATCTGAATCACCCAGAAGTGCTGGTTAAGCACATAGATTCCCAGGCACTTCACGCCCCTCTCCCCCACCTACACACCTTTCCAGTCCAGGTCTCGGGCTGGGGCCAGGAATTCGCCCTTGTAGCAAGCTCCCAGAATGTCTGCTGTGAGCATGAATGTTTGAGAACTATTGTTCTAGCGGCCGAATTAGATCATGAGAACACTGATGAATACTCACTTTTGAATGATCTTGAGGAAAACACCTCAGTGAAAGCTATTTTATGGATTTCTTTTATAACTCTTATAAAGAGTTATATCTTATAACTCTTCCCTTATCTTAAAATCAATTGGTGTATTTTTTTAAAATTATGCAAGCCTGTGCATTTACCATTTCAATTAGATACACAAATACGATCTCTATATATCTGCATACAGAATATTTTAATTTCTTTTCCTTTTTTGTACAGCTCTTACCCCCTTCCCTCTCCTGTCTATTCTCGCCTCCATGAGGTTCCCAGTAATCTCTAGTCTCCCTTATAATTATGCACACACACTCACACACACACACACACACTCAAACTTATATGGATAGGTGTTGCTTTTCATATTACCAAAACAGAACCATATTTTACATGTTTTTCTGTATCTGGTTTTTCTCAAGAATCTATCCCTAGAAATCCTTCCATATTACAAGGCTTAACTCTAATTTATTCTTTTAAATGATTGCATATGATTTCACAGTGCAGATGAATCATAACTTATTCAATCATTCTCCTATTGACAGACAAAATTTATTCCCAGGTTCCTACTCTACGGACAATGCAGTGATTAGCATCTTTGCTTTATTTCTAGGGATAGATTCTTATTCATAGGATATAGAACTATGTAAGTGTTGGCTACAATAATAATTAATATTGATATTTTGTAGGTTTATATGTATTTTTATTTTTAACCACTCTTTTCAAATTGCTTTCCAAATAAGATGTTTTAACCAGTAGTTCATATGAGTATTCTTTTTCCCCTTTACAACTTCTCATTATAAAAGTTTGTATTGGTAGCAAAATGCAATTACTTATATAAATTTTCCATATTGAATTTTTAAATGTCCTTCACTTTAAATATCCCAATTTTCGAAGTACCGTTTGAGTTTTACTAATACACATCACTAGCAAATAGTAAGTATTGAGTTCTGAGGTGCTTTGCAGGTGCAACCAACAAAACAAAAGAAAAACAGCCTGCCTTCAATAAGACTACCCTCCAATTATTTTAGATAGATGGATTAGATAGATAGGAAAAACCTCCAATATTTGTCATGCCTTGCCAACAACCAAATCCGATAGGGTCAGTTTTTCTGTGTCTGTAAATATGGTAAGTCAAGATCAAAGAACATTTTCTGGGAGCAAGAGCTATTTTCTTCATTTATTTTTATGACACTGAGGAGGAAGAAGAAAAGCTGCGACCCTGCTAGATCCACAAACGTGAACCAGTCCTTGTTTGATGAGAACATCTGGAAGTGTCCAGCAAGGTATCAAGGTGCACAGAGAGTCCCCTAGGACCACATCCAAAGTGCCCTTTACAGTTCATGGGAAATGGCAGGATTCAGAATGGGATGTTTAAGGGAGACAGGAGCTGTAGGGAGGGGGACAGAAGAAGGGCTGGAGAAGGGAGAGAGAACACTTTAGGTCTGTGAGCTAAAGGGGGGAAAACCAGCTTAATTATGGAAGAAAAGACACACACATAGGATAGCTCGCACAGGCAGAGTTGCTGTGGAAGCACATTCCAGGAAAATCTTAAGAGATTACTTTAATAATAAACCATGCATTCTTCAGCAAACCATCACGGGATTAACTACCCTTTTCCTAGGCTGGGAACACAGTCGTCAGGTTTTTTTGTTGTTTTTTTGTGTTTTTTTTTTCCTTCCTCACGGGCAGGTTTTGTGCAAGAGAAAGTCATGCAAGGACCATAGTTTTTCAAACATTGCATTGAATTTTCCTCACCTTAATGTGCTAAACATTAATTTCAATGGTGATAAGAAAAGACCGCTTAGGCAGGGTTAATGTCTGGGTGGGCTTCGGTGTGATTCTCCAACTGCAACGATGTTCACTTTAGACCTCCTGAAAAGTGAACGACTTCTATGGGACAGGAAACAGTGTTCCATCAGAGATAAAAAGAGTTAAATTTCTTTTCATGCTGCTTTTTTTTTTTTTTTCTTAATGTGAGCAGGACACTGAATTACTGCCAGAAGCAATATCAGCACCCTAGAGATATAAAAACACTCTTCAAATCAGAGTTCTCCGCTGTCGACTCTTAAGATTTCTGTGTAAAATGACAGAGCTGTCTATTTTAAGCTGTATGTGTGAGCCCACTGCTCATAAATGGACTGTTTTCATCAAAGTCTTCTCTTGAAACTCCAGCTCATTGCAGATGAAATCATTTTCTCCCTCTGGCTCCTTAGATATATCCCTTCCATGTGGTAGAGCAAACATATGTTAACATTTCTAGTAACAGTCTTTTGATTAAAAAATAAATAGGTTTGGGTGGTCACTTCTGAGGTGAGAAAATATTACCTATTGAGGTTAAAAGAGAAACCCCCTTTTTTTCCCCCAAATTGCCAATGCCTCTATTTGCCTGAAATCAGCTGTCATTTGTCCAGCTTCTCAGCCTTTGGAAGTGCAACCATCCTTCTGGACTCCTGGGTCTTAGAAATAAAGCAGTATGTCCTAAAATGTACCAGAATTAAAGTTCTCTGCATAAATGTTATAAATACTGTCCTAAGATTAAAGTCTACATACCTCTTATCATTCACAGGAAGTCTTTTTTTTTTTTTTTTTTGATAATAGCAAATTACCTCAGAGGAACATTGAAAACTGTCAGCACCACCGTCCCCACCCCAGCACCCTCAGGTGTGAGGGGATGAGACAGGTGGCAGAAATCAGAGAGGCCAGGAGAGGTGGCACTCTCCCTGTCACAGGGTTGTGCTACTCTGCGCCCCGGGCTCCCGGGCAGTCCCAAGCCTGACCTACTTGAGAGCAGGGACTGCCACTCACACTGAGCTGCCCCAAATTACACAGCGGCTTTGCAGTTGGGCTAGGCTTGGGACCACAAAATGCATCCTTGGTGTCCCATGAGCCTGATTTGAACCCTCCGTTTCCAGAGGTAAAATGCAAATCTGCTGTGTGTTGCTTACTCAATAAAATCAATAACCCCTTCTCATCCAAGTCATAATTTGGCATGTTCACATTTAGTACACACTGTCTCCAACTTAAAAAAAAAATAAAAGGAACATAGACATGCTTTTCACAAAGTAATTTCAAAATTCTTTAAAAGTGACAGAGTTTCTGGGGATATTGTACAATCGTTCATGATTTTAAAATATGGAGAAAATGAATTCCCAGTTTGTGAAGGTTCACGAAGCTGTGCTATGGAGTGCCTTCTGCTGAGCCCTGCGTGTCAATATTTTCAAATATTTTATTTCTCATGTTGCCTATTTCTCCTAGAGGTGGAGGGAACACTGTGGAAATCAGTGTACATAGTCATGTTGTGTGTCTACACAGGGATGTACACACCGGAAGGGAAGTCAGTACATAATCTTTGTACCAGAGGCACGGCTTATTTAGATAGGTTATATAGGGGTGAACGTTTTTGTTTACATCGATTTCAGAGTATTGTTTTATATCTGTCTATTAGGATTTTATTTCGTCCATAAATACAGTATGTTTTACATGTACACACACAGAGTTCCCACCAAGTTAAGTGCACCCGCATCAGCAATGCCTGCAAAGGGGCAATCCCACTTTCCACTGGAGAAACAGCAGATCCGAGCTGGGATCCGTTGCCTCTTGCCAGAAAAGTCAGGAGTAAAGGCAGCCCTTTGTTCCGAGGGCCCCAACGGGTTAGGATGACTTTCGTGTGCCACATCACTGAAGTGGCAATCCAGGGAAGGAATCTGTGAAATGAAGGTCGGGTGGATCCCACCCCTTTCCTGCGGAGTTTCCCTTTCCTGTCCTTATTTGCCCCCTCCCCTGTCCCGCGTCCCCAGCTCGCGGCGGCCGGGGCTCCGACCGGCACCCTCCCTCGTCCCTCCTCCGCGGGGCCGGCGGGCGGGGTGGGGGGGAACCCGGCCCTGCGATCGCCCCCCGCTGGCGGGGCTCGCGAGCGAGGGGAGCCGGGCGCTCTGCGTGGCTGCGGCTCGGGTTAATAAACAGTTAAGTTTGGAAGACTCAGCAGACACGTTGAGGGGGAGTTACCAAGCCCAGGCAGCAAAAACATCCCGGCGCATTCCTGGGGAGTCCTCGGCTGCCAGCATCTGATTAGAACCATATCTCGCCGGGAGTGGCCGCGCGGCTCCGAGGCTCCCCGGCTCCCCGGCCGGCGGCTATTTAAGCGCGGCCCGCGGTGTCGGCTGCGCGGCAGCCTGGAGGCTCGGCAGCGGGAAGTCATGCTCGCTTCGCGGAGGCGCTAGCTAGCCGTGAGTCGCTTTCCCGTCCTTCCTCCCCTTGGCTCCATTTTTCGCCATCTCCTCCCCTCTTGGCTTTTTCCCCCTTGGGGTGCAGCGCTGGGACCGGGGCGGGGGGCGCGAATCTTAGAAAGGAGACTGTACTTGGGGAAACCGCGGTTTTGTGGCCTGACATCCGAGGAATGCTTCCAGGGACTGCATTTACCTCTGGGGTCGGGCGGCAGATGTCCAGCTTGTGACATTTCACAAGCGCCTCCCTTTGTGTGTGTGTGTGTGTGTGTGTGTGTGTGCGCGCGCGCGCGCGCACGCTTGTTTAAAAGCTCTGCGGGCGACCCTGGTAGGACGCTGGTGTGGCTGCTGACCGCCTAATTAACTCCTCCAGGGGTGTTTATTTTTGCCGTGTGACAAAGGCTGGGGACCCGGTTTGTGCCCCTGAGAAGCTTTTTTCCTGGTGACTGACAACATGTGGCATGAAAATGTGAACTTTGTCTTACACCCGCATTCTTAAGAAAGTATCTGCCCAAGAGACTGAACAAACTTGTCTTAAATCCCTGGAGCGTTTAAAAGGTGTTGGCCTGCTCGCTCTAAACTGGGTGGAAAGATTAAGTGAGAATTCTAGAAAAGGGGGGAAAAAATGAATGGGTTAAAACCATGGAGCCCCAGTCAGCATAGCGGTTTTCATAGCATAGAGCTGACTCTGTTACTCGTCTCTGCTTCCTTTCCTCTTGCTTGACTCAATTCCTAGCCTGGAATTCGGTCCCCCCCCCCCCCCCCCCCCCCCCCCCCCCCCCCCCCCCC
>NC_058409.1:120067164-120074943 GCF_002201575.2 Neomonachus schauinslandi
GGCCCCCCCCCCCCCCCCCCCGTCAATGTCAGCAGGGAGCTGTTTGAGTCCAAAGGGAAATTTAACTGGATTAAAAGCACTTAAAGAATCTGGATGTTATCTCCACACCCTTAACCACCCTCCCCCCGCCCCACCTTTTCCTCTTTCTTTTTAGTTTGTGTTTGGAAGGAAGACAGGCACTCTTGTAAAATGAGAAGAGCAGCAATAAGCTTCCAGACACATGGAAAGACTTAAAAATTATGGAGGGGAGACTTAATGAATAGTAAATGTTATTACACTCTAAAGTGACTTAATGAAAAAAATTTCTGGCCCTAATCAGGCAAAGCAGGGGAGTGGGGGAGAAGGAGGTAAGACAGAACTAACTCAAACAGAAGTAATGGTTGAAGAAAGAAGGCAGCTACAAAAATGCCTTCAAAATGTCTGATAAGGCTCTCGGAATGGCTTTGATGGGATATAGAATTGATCTTCCTTACAGGCTTGAGGTTAGCTCCCCGCACAGGAGCACCTACTGGCTGTTGGGGAGGGAGGAACTAGCTGGGAATGGGGGAGCATTGCAGCTACCAAATGGCTTATCTCCCGGGTCTATAACAACTCCATGCGTGCTTCTTACACCCACAGTCAGACCATGATTAGGCTGCTTTTCTCCTGGCCTGGTGCCCCTCCCACCCCAGGTTCTGTCTCTCTCTCCTTGAAGGGAAACAGGCCTCAATGACACCGTAGGAAAGTTTATTGTCTTGAGAATTCAGAAGCATTTGGGACTGAGCTCTCTTTAACCTTTGGGGGAAGGACCTTTTCGGTGAAGCAATAAACAGTGCCACACTTCATACAACACGGAGTGTGCGATGTGGACAGTCTGCTGGAGAAAGCACGGAGGAGCTCTAGTAGCCTTTTCCAATGTGTATTTCCGGGACTGATTACTTCTTCTAAATTCCTCATCAGTCTGCCCCTAAGGCAGACTGGATTCTTTTCCCTGTTGGTGAATAACTTAACTTCCCCTTTCCCTGCCCACTCTTTGCTCTGTCCCTTCTTATCCAAACAACTGCCCTGGAAACCAGTTCTTCTTTAAGCTATACCCTCCTACACATTTTTACTGGATGGCCAGAACCAATTGATCTTAGTGGAATGTCCTCCGCCTTTGAATCATGACACCTATCTTTTTTTTTTTTTAATTTTGTTTATTCATTTGAGACACAGAGATACAGAGAGAGAGAGAGCATGAGCAGGGAGAGAGGCAGAGGGAGAGGGAGAAGCAGGCTCGATCCCAGGACCCTGGGATCATGACATGAGCCGAAGGCAGACGCTTAACCGACTGAGCCACCCAGGCTCCCCCATGACACCTATCTTGTTGGCATTCTGGTCTTGGACACAATTGGATCTTTACCTGAGGATGTTAGGAGAGGGAAGGGAGCCGTGCATGGCACTTGTTAAAAGCCTTATCTAATCTTTTGAGGGAGAGTCTGCATTTCCACTCAAGACTTTTGACAGTTTTAGATTCAACTAAAAGTCCAAATTCCTGTGCATTAGGTTTATTTCTTGTCTTACTCAAAAGGTTGACTGGATCTTAGTCACCTTGTTTGGATTGAGGGAATTGCTTTTAAGACACTTGTTGGCATGAAGGTGGTACAGGGACTTCTAGAAACTTCTGACCAGATGGTTGGAGGTGATATTTATTGGCCTGCTTGGCCATGCCTCAATTATCTGAAGATTGAGAGAGCAGGAAGACATGCCTTGCTGGGTGTCTCCTGGCCAGCAGGAGGCTTTGTGGATACATGGGCTCTCGGTGGCACAGCAAGTATATGCTGCTTCATTTCTGGTTCTATGGTGAGCCTAAGCTTGCTACCATTGATAGTTTTTATCTGAATGGTTTTGAAGGCATCATGTGTTTCTGTCCCTCAATCTTCCCTGCCTTGGAGATTTAATTGATGCTTTTCTCAAAGACAAGTGAAGATGCTGAAACGCTCGAGCAGGCTGCTGAAGACTGAGCTCTCCCATGTGTCCACTTGCCCTCATGGGCATCAGAACATGTCTCCCCCCATGGAAAGGCTTGAGAGCAGATTGGCGGGGGAGTGTCCCTTAACAGACCGAACACGTCAGGTTTTCTGTCCTCCTCAAGGAATCAAAACGAGACGTACACTGGCAATAAGAAACACCTGAGTAATAGGGTGTGGTATTTTAAAATTCTCCTTGGTGCTGCGTGTACTTCTAAAGTTGAAGCCATGCCCCTGAATTGCACAGAGGTGGGCCAAAGTCCCCTCTAGGTGAGCTAGCTGCAACAGCAGTTCGGTGTGCTTCACAGACACCTCACTCACGGTAACGTAGCCTGACTGCATCGTGTGAATCAGAGAGGGGGCCATCAGTCTCCTCTTCTACAAAAACCATGCTTATTTTTGATGAAGGGAACAGGTGATGCCGAGGATGGACACAAAGGGCTAGAATTCATGCCAGTTTCTGCCTCCCCCCTGGGACAACCAGGTAGTGGGGTGAGTCCTACCGCCTTGACTCAAATCCCAGCTAGACCACTGTTGCTTACGGGACCTCGGGCAAATTGCGTAACCCCTCTGTTCTTAAGCTTCCTTATCTGGAGAGAATAAGAGTACCTAGCCCAAGTTTGTTGGGGAGATTGTTAATCTAATATGCTTAGAATACTCTGTTCTCTCTGACCTAGAAATGTAGGTGTTTTGTTTTATTTTTGCCCCCTGAACAACTGAATTATGTGTCTTTGTGAAAACTGAAGGCAGAGTTGAGAATTTCTTCATCAAAATTGGGCACTGCTCATCTACCTGAAAACTGCTAATCATTCAAGCACTTAGTATTAACAACACCAGGGTGTTCGCTGTGCTCACGCTAGAACAGACGAGGAGTTACTCTGTGTTCTCCGCCTGGAAGCCTGTAGTTTGCTTTGGTCAAGCTGACCTCCTCTGGTCTCACTGAAGTCTCCACCCCCCTCTCTGCCGCTCTACGGAGTGGGAGCCATTCTTCCCCAAGTCAGCATTATAGTAGAAGGAAGTGGGAAAGGAGGGACCACCCATACTAAACTGAGTGACTGGGCTAGAAATAAAGTCTTCCAAGTGTGTGCGGCCCCGTCCTATGCTTGCCCACGTAGCTGGGCAGGTTGCCATGGTTACTCCCCTTCCCGCATCCTTCTACACTGGAAGGAAGCCTGCCACTCTAGGGTGAGCAAAATCTGAACAAATTGCTTCCTGATCTAAAAATGGAAGTTACTTTTTTATTGAGGTAGAATCTCCTGTCTACCTACCTCATCCTTTTCCTCTTCTCAGCTTATTTTAATCTTAACACTTAATTGTCTAACTCTTGCTATTTCTTAGAACATGAAGGCTTATGAAATTTCAGGAACACAGAAGCTATTACCTTAATATTAAAGAAGCCTGGCAGTTTTTCTCTGCTACTGTAACTTATACGAGCTAGCTAGAGGCAAGTGACCTTTAACTGCCTTAAACCAGTAAGAATTCTGAGTGAACCCAGCAGGCTGACTGTTCAGCTGTAAGGAAGTTACCAGAATGTATGGTGATTAACATAACAATAAAAATTTAAAAAAAAAAAGAATGCAGGAGGGCTGTCACTTAAATTTTCAGGTAACCACAGAGTAAGGGAGCAGGTAGAATAGAACAATCCTGGAAAAGTGAGATTTAAAACACTGTTCAGGGGCGCCTGGGTGGCGTCTGCCTTCAGCTCAGGTCATGATCCCAGAGTCTTGGGATGGAGCCCCGCATTGGGGTCCCTTGCTTCTCCCTCTCCCCCTTCCCCTGCTTGTGTTTCCTCTCTCACTGTGTCTCTCTCTGTCAAATAAATAAATAAAATCTTTTAAAAAAAAATACTGTTCAACCTGGAATAAATTTGGGGGAGGGATATGTGGTTTCACATTTTCTCTGGGTAAAAAGCTACCCTATTTCTCCCTGATGCACAGTGTTTCTCTGAAATAGACTGAAATCTTTATGTGACAGACGAAACACATAAGCTCTCATTTCACAATCAAATTCATTCAGTCTTTCAAGACTGGACACTTAGTTACTTTCAGGTGTATTTCACAGCTAGAGAGATTTCATCTAAAATAGTGGTTCTCAGAGTGTGGTCCCCAGACTAGCAACACTGGCATCATCTGGGAACTTGTTAGAAATGCAAATTCTTGGTCCCCATCTCAGATCCACTGAGCCAAACTCCAGCAATGGGGCTCATCCAGCTGTATTTCAACAAGCCCTCCACATGATCTAAGAGTAGCTTTCACAATTCATTTGTTTTATAATTCAGTTGTTCAGTGGAAAGCATAACAAAATACGTACGTTCCTACAGTCATGGAAATAATAAAGCAAAGCATTTAAACATAGCTCAGTTTAACTGGATCTTAGGATGCAAAAGATGAAAAAGCACAGACCTTGACATTTTTCCTACTATCTCAAGTATTGTTTTCTTGATCCAAGGAAAACCGATATACTCCTTATTTTGTATTATCATCTTACTTCCAAATCCTTTCTCCTCTTTTTTTTTTTTTTAAAGATTTTATTTATTTATTTGAGAGAGAGAGAATGAGAGAGAGCACATGAGAGGGGGGAGGGTCAGAGGGAGAAGCAGACTCCCTGCCGAGCAGGGAGCCCGATGTGGGACTCGATCCAGGGACTCCAGGATCATGACCTGAGCCGAAGGCAGTCGCTCAACCAACTGAGCCACCCAGGCGCCCTCTTTTGGGTTTTTTAAGAGCTTAATTAATCTCCATTTATTAGGAGACTGTCCCAGTTACTTCTTTTAAAAAAGATTCTAGTAAACTAGAACCCATGAACCAGATGGTTTTCTCTAACCTGTAAAACTTTTTATTTTGTTTTTCATGCAATGCCCAGAGTGCAGTTGAAGCCTTCTCCTTATTGGTAAATGAATCTACTACACTTGGTTCTTATAGAGCTTTATGGTTTATAAAGTACCATTCCATTCTCCCATTTATCTTTCACTTTAAATAACTGAAGATGGAAAAATATCTCCATTTCTTAGCTCAAACATGATCATTACATATCAGCTTGCTCAAGGTCATGTCATTAGATGGGAGAGCCAGGATTCAAGCATGAATCTTTATGATTTGAATCTTGGTGTTTATCTGAATATTTAGTAAGTACCTATTATGTGGATTATGTAGCTAGCCTGGCAATGGAAGAACGCCTAGTGAGTGGAATCTAGAAGAAAGTCTACATCACGTGAAACAAAGAATGTAGACTCTGGACCTGCATTGGAATGACAGCTGTGCCATTTCTTAGGCATGCTGCTCAGTGTCCCTGACCCTTAATTGCCTCACGCACCTTGCAAAACATTCCTAAGAATGGCTGATGTTAATCAGAGACTGATGTTTAGCAGAGATCACACCTTAGACTGAAAAATACAAGGGTGTGATCCAGAATTAGAGAATTGGAATTCTGGTTTCGAGGAGGTGACATAGGTTAGTGGTTAAGAGCTTAGACTCTTACCTGCAAATGACTGTGTCCACAACTCACTTTGCCATTTAAGACAAGAGATACTGTGTCTGAGCTTCATTTTCTCCATCAGTAAAACGAGTTGCCTCCAAGTTAAAGTTAAGGGTGAAACCATAAAAAAATGCTTTCTCTTTCTCAGAGCTGCTCCTTCAGAAATGCACCTGCTTTAGAACTACAATTCTCAATGTAACAATTAGTCTGATATTTGGAAAAGGCTCTTGCTTTAATTGTTTGTGAGCTTTCAGCAAGCTGAAGTCTAGAGAGGAACACATTTCAGCTGAAAAATTAGAAGACCTTCTTTCTGGCACACCTTGAAACTATTAAATGTGAGGGTCAAGCAGGAGAATGTGGCAATGCTTCATAAACCAGTACAGGCCCACAAATATTAACTCTTAAAGTACCACTTAGATTTCGTCTGGGCAGGACAATTCAGTCCTCCTAAGATCTAGAGTTAATCCCTACTCAAAGAACTGGAAAGTGATGAAAGCTTCACTAAATGTGTCCATATTGGATATAGCTGCCCTCCTTGTTCTAAACATTTCACACAATTGACCTCACTTATTTTCCATATTTTAAGTGTCCTATTAGAGGTCCAAACCTGTTTTGATCTTCTATGATATGCAATGCAGATGCTAAAGCGCTTTCCATTATCATTTAGTTGTCATATGCTCCAACACCTGTCAGAGGGCTAGCAAGGTTATAAGAAGAATGCTGAGCCAGTCTGGCTTTGGGGCACAATGTTAATCCGGATGGGAAACATACAACTGACCTCTAGATCAGAGGATCAGAAGTGGGAATGGTATGCTTCTGAGTAGTTGCTCAAATATTTGTCCTTTAAAAGAAAGTCTCAGCTGTGCTTTAATTACATTAACACTGGGTGGTAGTGGTGGTGTTTTTTGTTTTTGTGTTTGGGTTTTTTTCTTTTAAACCTTTGCTTCTAAAGGTAAACATCGTAAGTGCAATCCCATTTTTGAAGTAGAAAACAAGTATATAACTGATCCAATAGGTTCTTCCATCCACAGCTGGTTGATAATAAGGAGATTTAATATTGATTTCTGCTTGGACCAAGGTTCAGCTATAACTGAAGCTTTTCAGAAACATCATATTGGCAATTGACAAACAACTGAAAAGCTGATTTTATTCAATGTTGAAGCTGTCTTTGGAAGGGTCTCTTGTTACATAGATGCTTGTTTAACTGCCTGTTAACTTGTTCTTTGGGATTTCTGATTTATTCAGCTTGTCTAAAATTCTCAATGACGAAAGTTGGCTGTAATTGAAAGTTGGATGATAATATTGACCTGACACCTGCTAGCAGACACGTAAATGCCAACCATCACTGCCTATAAGAAATTTAGAGAAAATGACATCTACTCAACTAACATAAGGTTTTATTATAACGAAGTGGTGTGGGTAGGGTCCAGAAAAGTACACCAGTGTGATAATGGACTTAGCTTTTAAAAGACTGGTGGAAGTCAGATAGAGAAAAATGCATCCTTAGGCAGAAACATATAAGCAAATTATGCAGGTGCACATTCAAAGATACAGACTGGCCAGTTTGACCAAGAGAAAGTACAGATGGCAGAGAGGGAAGACACAGATTTGGAAAGGAGAGATGGATTGCATTGAGACTTGGATATAAGGACAAGAACTTTAATCTGTATTTGTTATGCAGTAGATCTCTTTGTTAAATCAGGAAAACAAAATTCTGACTCAGATAAATTCTCCTAGCTCTATTGGCAGGATGAATTTGAGCAGAGATCGTTTAACAGTTGAAGAAAAACCTGTATTCCATGACAAATCAGCAACGTAGAGAAAAGATTTGCCTAAGCCAGTATTACAGAGCAAATGGAAAATATGTGTTACCCCTAATGCTGTAAGTGCACTACTCTTTACCAAACTATGTGGGTATCAAAAAGTAGGACCTGACCTCAAAATTTCATTGAGCTGGGGAAAGAGTTCTATATGAATCAGAGGGCAACAATAGGTCATGGCCAGAGTAGAAAAATGGTAGGCTGGTGAGAGGTCAGTGAAGACTCCCCTAAGGCAACACACCTTGAGTGGACTTTGAATGACGGGAAGGAATTCACGTAGGCAAAAGCAGTACGTATTACAGCCTAGGGTCGCAACACAAGAAGGCACAGTGTGTGTGTGTGTGTGTGTGTGTGTGTGTGTGTGTGTGTGTGTCCAGGGCAAATGGAAAAGATTAGCCTCTCTAGGGAAAGGGTTTCTGTCTCTCTCTGTCTAAATATACATAGATAGGCAGATAGATAGATAGATAGATAGATAGATAGATAGATAGATAGATAGA